>NC_088408.1:22964301-23006801 GCF_034236695.1 Oncorhynchus nerka
GTGGAGAGGAGAGGAAAGGAGAAGAGAGGAGTGAAATGAAGAGGCGAGGAGCGGAAAGGAGAAGAGAGAAGTGAAGTGGAGAGGAGAGGAGAGGAAAGGAGAAGAGAGGAGTGAAATGAAGAGGAGAGGAAAGGAGAAGAGAGGAGTGAAGTGGAGAGGAGAGGAGAAGAGAGGAGTGAAATGAAGAGGAGAGGAGAGGAAAGGAGAGGAGTGAAGTGGAGAGGAGAGGCAAGGAGAGGAGAGGATTGAAATGAAGAGGAGAGGAGAAGAGAGGAGTGAAGTGGAGAGGAGAGGAGAGGAAAGGAGAGGGGTGAGGTGGAAAGGAAAGGCAAGGAGAGGAGAGGAGTGAAGTGGAGAGGGGAGGCAAGGAGAGGAGGGGAGTGAAGTGGAGAGAAAAGTAGTGGAGAGGAGTGAAGTGGAGAGGAGTGAAGTGGAGAGGAGAGGAGAGGAGAGAGGAGAGGAAATGAGAGGAGAGGAGGAGTGAAGTGGAGAGGAGAGGAGAGAGGAGAGAGAGGAGAGGAAAGGAAAGGGAAAGGAAAGGAAAGGAAAGGAAAGGAGAGGAGAGGAGAGGAGAGGAGTGAAGTGGAGAGGAGAGGAAAGGAGAAGAGAGGAGTGAAGTGGAGAGGAGAGGAAAGGAAAGGAGAGGAGAGGAGTGCAGTGGAGAGGAGAGGAGAGGCAAGGAGAGGCGCTTGGCCAGCAGACAAAACCACCACAGAGCCAAATTAGAAACAGGAAGGGCTGTGGGTAAAGACTCCCCACATGGACTCAATATACTGCAGGCCTGATCCTTCTGTGGAAACCCAAAACCCAACAGCACTATTTTATACGTCCCAGTCAACAGAGCAAGCAACCCAACGCTGTTTGCACAGTGACAGCACAGAGATGTTCAGTTCCAAAGTCAACTCCGTTGAAATGTTGGTAAACTGGGACTAAATGCTTCTCTTAGCAACGGGGATGGGTTTCTGAAGGATATTCTACTTGTTGGTTGGTTTGCTTGTTTGTTTGTGCAGGTTTATTTTGCCAATGAATATAATAGTATTCCTTAATTTTAGAAAAACAATGAAGTAGTGTATTGACATATGTCTTCACAAACCAGAAGAATGTGGATGCAGGACATGGATATGGTTAGGGTCAAAGGGAATGCTTCTGTCAATGGCTCTACAGCTGTTGACTTCACATTCAATCAGGAAAACTATAGCTAGTAATTTTTGGTTGCAGCAATATATTATATCTGTCTGGCACTACATAGGAAAAACTTCCAGTCCAGAATTGGCCTACTCAGCCACACAAGGCACTGCACGACCAGCAGTCAAAAAAGTATTCAGACCCCTTGACTTTTTCCATATTTTGTTACATTACAGCCTCATACTACAATTTATTAAATACATTTTTTCCTCATCAATCTAGTGTAAACAGGTTTTTTGAAATCTTAGCAATAAATACATAAATAAATGAAATACCTTATTTCCATAAGTATTCAGACCCTTTGCTATGAGACTCGAAATTGAGCTCAGATGCATCCTGTTTCCATTGATCATCCTTGAGATGTTTCTACAACTTGATTGAAGTCCACCTGTGGTAAATTCAACTGATTTGATATGATTTGGAAAGACACACACCTGTCTATATAATGTCCCACAGCCATGAGGTCGAAGGAATTGTCCGTAGAGCTCCGAGACAGGATTGTGTCGAGGCACAGATCTGGGGAAGGGTAGCAAAAATGTTTTGCAGCATTGAAGGTCCCCAAGAAAACAGTGGTCTCCATCATTCTTAAATGTAATAAGTTTGGAAGCACCAAGACTTCTGCGAGCTGTCCAACTGGCCAAACTGAGCAATCGGGGAAGAAGGGCCATGGTCAGGGAGGTGACCAAGAACTCGATGGTCACTCTGACAGTGCTCTAGAGTTCCTCTGTGTAGATGGGAGAAATTTCCAGAAGGACAACCATCTCTGCAGCACTCTACCAATCAGGCCTTTATGGTAGAGTGGCCAGATGGAAGCCACTCCTCAGTAAAAGGCACATGACAGCCCGCTTGGAGTTTGCCAAAAGGCACCTAAAGACTCTCAGACCATGAGAAACAAGATTCTCTGGTTTGATGAAACCAAGATTGAACTCTTTGGCATGGATGCCAAATGTCACGTCTGGAGGAAACCTGCCACAATCCCTACGGTGAAGCATGGTGGTGGCAGCATCATGTCTGGAGGAAACCTGCCACCATCCCTACGGTGAAGCATGGTGGTGGCAGCATCATGTCTGGAGGAAACCTGCCACCATCCCTACAGTGAAGCATGGTGGTGGCAGCATCATGCTGTGGGAACGTTTTCCAGCGGCAGAGACTGGGAGACTAGTCAGGATTGAGGGAAAGATGAACGGAGCAAAGTACAGAGATCTTTGATGATAAGCTGCTCCAGAGCTCTCAGGACGTCAGACTGGGGCAAAGGTTCACCTTCCAACAAGACAACAACCCTAATCACACAGCCAAGACAATGCAGGAGTGGACAAGTCTCTGAATGTCCTTGAGTGGCCCAGCCAGAGACCGGACTTGAACCTGATTGAACATCTCTGTAGAGATCTGAAAATAGCTGTGCAGCAATGCTCCCCATCCAACCTGAAAGAGCTTGAGAGGATCTGCAGAGAAGTATGGGAGAAACTCCCCAAATACAGGTGTGCCAAGCTTGTATCGTCATACCCAAGAAGACTCGAGGCTGTAATCGATGCCAAAGGTGCTTCAACAAAGTACTGAGTACTTTGCTAAATTTTCTAAAAACCTGTTTTTGCTTTGTCATTATGGGGTATTGTGTGTAGTTTGACGAGGGGGGGGAATTATTTAATCCGTTTTAGAATAAGGCTGTAACGTAGCAACATGTACAAAAAGCGGTCTGAATACTTTACTGTATTTAGGCTACAAATAGGGCAGTCCCAGCTAGCACACTTGGTTCCTTGGAAGTTGAAGGAACGTACATTTTTGTTTCCCCATTGGTTCTGAGAACGAAGCCATATGTTTCCTGATCTGTAAACTGAAGAAAAAAATGTTTTTTTAAACGTTTTGAGAACAGAAGGGAAAATGTTGCCTGTTCTTGGAACGAACATTTTTAGGTTGCATTGAGGATCTGAGAACATTTTACATTTCCCTAAAAGTTTTCTTGGGAAGTTTTCTTAACTGTCTCAGAACAGAAATGATAGGTTATTTGAAGGTAATTAAATAACGTTATGAGAACATGTTTCAATAAGACTTGAACTCCAATAACAGATAAGAACAGAAGGCAAACACATTTAAAATGCAAGATTGAAACCTATGATCGTCTGTTCTCTATCCATGGAATTAGACCATTGCGCCACCAGGATGGAGCTGGCATGCCATGTTTATTAATTAACCCATACAAAGCTGTTCATTTCAGGATTTTCCAACAGACACCATTTCAAAGGGAATAAGCGCTCTTTGAAACCTGTTTGGGATAGGGGGCAGTATTTTCACGTTCGGATGAAAAGCGTGCCCAGAGTAAACTGCCTGCTACTCAGGCCCAGAAGTTTCTAAAACTGTTTGAATGATGTCTGTGAGTATAACAGAACTCATATGGCAGGCAAAAAACGGAGAAAAATCCAACCAGGAAATGGGAAATCTGAGGTTTGTAGGTTTTCAAGTCTTTGCCTATCCAATATACAGTGTCTATGGGGTCATATTGCACTTCCTGAGGTTTCCACAAGACAGTCTTTAGAACCTTGTTTCAGGCTTCTACTATGAAGGGGGAGAGAATGAGAGCTGTTTCAACCAGGTGTCTGGCAGAATGCCATGAGCTAAGTCACGCGCGCAGCCGTGAGAGCGAGCTGCGTTCCTTTTCATTTCTAAAGACAAAGGAATTGTCCGATTGAAACATTGAAGATTTATGATAAAATGATAAAAACATCCTAAAGATTGATTCTATACATAATTTCTACCAACTGTAATATAACTTTTTTTACTTTTCGTCTGGACTTTCGTCTGGACTTGGACGCACTAACAAAAAGGAGGTATTTGGACATAAAGATGAACTTTATCGAACAAAACAAACATTTATTGTGGAACTGGGATTCCTGGGAGTGCATTCTGATGAAGAACATCAAAGGTAAGTGAATATTTATAACGCTATTTCTGACTTTTACTGACTCCACAACATGGCGGGTATCTGTATGGCTTGTTTTTGTGGCTTAGCGCTGTACTCAGATTATTGCATGGTGTGCTTTTTCCGAAAAGCTTTTTTGAAATCTGACACAGCGGTTGCATTAATTAAGGAGAAGTATATCTTTAATTGTATGCATAACACTTTTTAAAAATATATATTTTTTATTTTACCCCCTTTTCTCACCAATTTCATGGTATCCAATTGTTTTAGCTACTATCTTGTCTCATCGCTACAACTCCCGTACGGGCGCGGGAGAGACGAAGGTTGAAAGTCAACCCAACCAAGCCGCACTGCTTCTTAACACAGCGCGCATCCAACCCGGAAGCCATCCGCACCAATGTGCACACTGTGCACCTGGCAACCTTGGTTAGCGTGCACTGCGCCCGACCCGTCACAGAGATCACAATGAGACAAGGATATCCCTTACAGGCCAAACCCTCCCTAACCCGGACGACGCTAGGCCAAATGTGCGTCGCCCCACAGACCTCCCGGTCGCAGCCAGTTACGACAGAGCCTGGGCACGAACCCAGAGTCTCTGGTGGCACAGGACAGCGCCCTTAACCACTGCGCCACCCGGGAAGTTTATGATGAGTATTTCTGTAAATTGATGTGGCTCTCTGCAAATTCGCTGGATGTTTTCGAGGCACAACATTACTGAACATAACGCGCCAATGTATACTGAGATTTTTGGATATAAATATGAACATTATCGAACAAGACATACATGTATTGTGTAACATGAGGTCCTATGTGTGCCATCTGATGAAGATCATCAAAAGTTAGTGATTAATTTTATCTCTATTTCTGCTTTTTGTGACTCCTCTCTTTGGCTGGAAAATGGCTGAATGTTTTTTTGTGACTAGGCACTGACCTAACACATACTAGGCACAGACCTAGTATGGTGTGCTTTCGCTGTAAAGCATTTTTGAAATCGGACACGATGGCTAGATAAACAAGAAGTTAAGCTTTAATTTGGTGTATTGCACTTGTGAATGTATGAAAGTTAAATATTAATAATAATAATTTTGCGCTCATTCATTTCAGCAGATGTTGTCGAGGGGTTCTGCTAAGCCTTAAGAAGCTAACCTCTTCTCTGCTCCTCTCTCAGCAGCTCTGTCTGTGGGCTGAGACATCTCTCAGCAGCTCTGTCTGTGGGCTGAGGCATCTCTCAGCAGCTCTGTCTGTGGGCTGAGACATCTCTCAGCAGCTCTGTCTGTGGGCTGAGACATCTCTCAGCAGCTCTGTCTGTGGACTCAGACATCTCTTAGCAGCTCTGTCTGTGGCCCGAGACATCTCTCAGCAGCTCTGTCTGTGGGCTGAGACATCTCTCAGCAGCTCTGTCTGTTGGCTGAGACATCTCTCAGCAGCTCTGTCTATGGGCTGAGGCATCTCTCAACAGCTCTGTCTATGGGCTGAGGCATCTCTCAGCAGCTCTGTCTGTGGGCTGAGACATCCCTCAACAGCTCTGTCTGTGGGCTGAGACATCTTTCAGCGGCTCTGTCTGTGGGCATAGACATCTCTCAGCAGCTCTGTTTGTGGGCTGAGATATCTCTTAGCAGCTCTGTCTGTTGGCTGAGACATCTTTCAGCAGCTCTGTGTGTCATACACAAACAGACAGAGAGCTAACTTTCCCACAGAAGATCATTAGCGCTGCTAACCCTGTCAACAGCTGGCTAGCGGGAGCCAATGAGGCGGAAGAGAGAGAGAGAGAGAGAGAGAGAGAGAGAGAGAGAGAGAGAGAGAGAGAGAGAGAGAAATTGACGTCCCAGAGGTCTCTGTGTGAACGGACTTGAAAAGGAATTGAATATTGACATATGCCTGCTGCCCTATTCTCTTGACCTCTGACCTCGACCAGCTTTCTTTTCTTCTGACAGGTTTGCTAAGGCATTTCCTTCCTCCTCTCGTACCGACATACTCTGTCCATTTGGAGAAGAAGACGAAAGAACATGTTAAAAAGCTGGTTGTGAGGGGGGAAAACATTACCTCTCTCTCATAGGCCAGGATCAGGGGAAAAAATATGTTCTCATTCTCATACAATATTTCCATTTGCTCATGGGTCCGTCCAAGGAGTACGTTTCCCTCAATCTATCATTTTCACTGCGGTCGCGAAAACCCTAGCGTAATTATTCCTACAGATATTGAGGCGGTTTAGTGGAGAATTCCCCTCTCTGCTGAAGCAACCTGAAAGAAGAGAAGCCTTGCTCTCAAACATCAAGTTGTTAACAGGTGAAGGTCAGTGAACCACAGGGTGGTTCTCACACTTTTCCACTACAATTGATTATACAGACACACAGTAAGTAATGTTAATTTCTTTCATTTACACAGTATCTGTGGAGAGAGAGAGAGAGAGAGAGAGAGAGAGAGAGAGAGAGAGAGAGAGAACAATATTTATGTCATAGCTTTCCAGTTCCACCTACTGCGCTCCACCTTTCTGTCCTCCTCCTTGTATGGTCTCTTCCTTCTCTCTCTCTCTCTCTATCTCTCTCTCTCTCTCTCTCTCTCTCTCTCTATCTCTATCTCTCTCTCTCTCTCTCTCCTCTCTCTCTCTCTCTCTCTCTCTCTCTCTCTCTCATGCCCTGTCTTGTGTAAGAGTGCATCACTGAAGCCATGAAATGCTGCATTCACCCAGGGTCTACTGACTGATGTCTGGGCCAAATGCACTGATGCACGCACCCACACACGCACACTGGGCCAGACGAAGAGTGTGCTTAGTGCGACTCCAGGAGGAAAACCTGCCATGACATCACCCAGGGGACCGCAGGTGCAGGGCCGGGACAGGAGAGGAGAGGAAGTGACTCACAGGAAGTGCAGTGAGGCAGACTTTGCCGCACACTGTGTGTGTGTGTGTGTGTATGTGTGTGTGTGTGTGTGTGTGTGTGTGTGTGTGTGTGTGTGTGTGTGTGTGTGTGTGTGTTGTGAGGCAGGCTGTGGGACAGACCGACTCAGAGAGAGAGAGAGAGAGAGAGAGAGAGAGAGAGAGAGAGAGGGAGAGAGAGAGAGAGAAGGGAGAGCAGCTGGGGCCCCTGGAACCTGGTCCTTACGCAAGTCACAACCAGCTTTACCACTCACAAGTCACAACCAGCTTTACCTCTCACAAGTCACAACCAGCTTTACCTCTCACAAGTCACAACCAGCTTTACCTCTCAACCAGCTTTACCTCTCACAAGTCACAACCAGCTTTACCTCTCACAAGTCACAACCAGCTTTACCTCTCACAAGTCACAACCAGCTTTTTACCTCTCACAAGTCACAACCAGCTTTACCTCTCACAAGTCACAACCAGCTTTACCTCTCACAAGTCACAACCAGCTTTACCTCTCACAAGTCACAACCAGCTTTACCTCTCACAAGTCACAACCAGCTTTACCTCTCACAAGTCACAACCAGCTTTACCTCTCACAAGTCACAACCAGCTTTACCTCTCACAAGTCACAACCAGCTTTACCTCACAACCAGCTTTACCTCTCAAGTCACAACCAGCTTTACCTCTCACAAGTCACAACCACTCTCACAAGTCACAACCACCTCTCACAAGTCACAACCAGCTTTACCTCTCACAAGTCACAACCAGCTTTACCTCTCACAAGTCACAACCAGCTTTACCTCTCACAAGTCACAACCAGCTTTACCTCTCACAAGTCACAACCAGCTTTACCTCTCACAAGTCACAACCAGCTTTACCTCTCACAAGTCACAACCAGCTTTACCTCTCACAAGTCACAACCAGCTTTACCTCTCACAAGTCACAACCAGCTTTACCTCTCACAAGTCACAACCAGCTTTACAGCTCACAAGTCACAACCAGCTCTGAGCTCAAGTGTTAAAGCTACAGTACAGTGTTAATGCTACAGTACATTGGGTTAGTTAGTGCCTAAAGCACTACTTATTAAAAGCATCGTTTTGCTTATGATGTACTGGCTTTTATGTCATGTTGGCTTATGATATACTGACTTTTATGTCATGTTGGCTTATGATATACTGGCTTTTATGTCATGTTTCTGCACCCTTGTTACAGTATACGCATGTACTGGAAAATAACTTTCCTAAATAACTACAACATAAAAATACATTAAAAACATGTACAAATATGTGTTGACTTCAGGCACACTCTAGCCAAGATCACTCAGGGTTGTTTCTGAAGAGTGAAACAGACTTTGCGAGGCCATAGCCGTACCTGCAGGAGGAATAAAACATAAAACATTTCTATCCCCATGACTTCTCTCCAGCACTGAGAGGTGTGACAATATACCCAGCTAATGAAACACAGAGACTAACCAAAGAGGAGAGCAGGAGGAGGAGGAGGAGGGGGGAAGAGAGGGGAGGTGGAGAGGAGAGGGGAGTAGAGAAGAGATGAGAGAAGGAGGAGAGGGAGGGGGTAAGAGGTGGGAGGATGGGAGGTGGAGAGGAGAGGAGAGGAGGAGGAAGAGGAGGAGGGGGAGGAGGAAGAGGAGGAGGAGAGAGAGGAGAAAGAAAGACGGACAGAAAGCAAGAGGAGAAGGAGGAGGAGGACGAAGAGGAGGAGAGGAGCGGAATGTGTGTCCTTGAGCGCACCGACCTGGCCGTTTATACAAAGCGTATTATGTTAATGAGAAGAATGTGGCGAGTGGATTCCTCCAAAACCACCCAGGATAACACAAGCCAGTTGCTTACACTCCGCATCTGGTCTGGACCCCACGGTAATCTGCTCTAAGACACGTGGTCTAGGACCAGGTTTTTCTCATAGACCACCAACTGAGGGCCCTAAACCTCCCTTCACAACAGGTCCCTTTCAGAGTCTTGCAGGGATAGACAGAGTTCGGCAAAGGCAGTTTTAAAATGGCAAGATGGCTTCAAGATGTCAAGTTTCAGAACAATGATATTCTAGTCAGAATGAATTCATCTTCTTCATTCCTAGTCTTCCACAAAAGAACACCACTGCTGCCAATCTTTAGCTTTTTTGGAGTTGGGTTCCCAAAGACAGGCGACAGTCCCTAATCTCCATCTTCAATCAGATCAGAACAGAAGTGAGGAATATTAATATCATGAAAGCTTTTTTTCCAAGATGGAACATATCTTAGTGAACTTGACCACTGCTATTGTCCCATTCAAAATCTTGCACTCCCAGTAAAAGACTAAACCCCACTGTGAGTTACCACCTTACAATGTAGAGCTCTTTGAATTGAAGTTTACTGCTATATACAGTGCATTTAGAAAGTATTTTTCCACATTTTGTTACACTATAGCCTTACACTAATTTTGATTGAATAGTTTTTTCCCCTCATCAATCTACACACAATACCCCATAATGACAAAGCAACAACAGGTTTATCCATTTTTTTGCAAATGTCACGACTTCCGCCGAAGTCAGTCCCCCTCCTTGTTCGGGCGGCGTTCGGCGGTTGACGTCACCGGCCTTCTAGCCATCGCCGATCCACTTTTCATTTTCCATTTGTTTTGTCTTACACACCTGGTTTCAATTCCCCAATTACTTATATTATTTAACCCTCTGTTCCCCCATTAACCCTCTGTTCCTCCAGGCTCTGATCAGGCCCTACACCCAAACAAGGGCACTGCGTTCATCCACCTCTGGCCTGCTCGCCTCCCTACCACTGAGGAAGTACAGTTCCCGCTCAGCCCAGTCAAAACTGTTCGCTGCTCTGGCCCCCCAATGGTGGAACAAACTCCCTCACGACGCCAGGACAGCGGAGTCAATCACCACCTTCCGGAGACACCTGAAACCCCACCTCTTTAAGGAATACCTAGGATAGGATAAAGTAATCCTTCTCACCCCAGATGCACTATTGTAAAGTGGCTGTTCCACTGGATGTCATAAGGTAAAAGCACCAATTTGTAAGTCGCTCTGGATAAGAGCGTCTGCTAAATGACTTAAATGTAATGTAAATGTAATGTTTGTTTGTGAGTAATTGTTTCTTGTATTGCGGTCTGTATTTGTATTTATACGACATGTATTGTTATATTATTGAGTAAAATTGCTTTCATTACTCACATGTGCTGTCCTGTGCCTGACTCATCACACCAGCTACACACAGACGCATTACAGCAAATGTATTTTTAAAAAAATGAATGATCACATTTACATAACTATTCAAACCCTTTACTCAGTACTTTGTTGAGTCACCTTCGGCAGAGATTATAGCCTTGAGTCTTCTCAGGTATGAGGCTACAAGCTTGGCACACCTGTATTTGGGGAGTTTCTCCCATTCTTCTCTGCAGATCCTCTCAAGCTCTGTCAGGTTGGATGGGGAGCTATTTTCAGGTCTCTCCAGAGATGTTCAGGTTCAAGTCCGGGCTCTAGCTGGGCCACTCAAAGACATTCAAAGACTTGTCCTGAAGCCACTCCTGTGTTGTCTTGGCTGTGTGCTTAGGGTTGTTGTCCTGTTGGAAGGTCAACCTTCGCCCCAGTCTGAGGTCCTGAGAGCTATGGAGCAGGTTTTCATCAAGCATCTCTCTGTACTTTGCTTCATTCACCGCTGAAAAAGATCCCCACAGCATGATGCTGCCACCACCATGCTTCACCGTAGGGATGGTGCCAGGTTTCCTCCAGACGTGATGCTGACACCACCATGCTTCACTGTAGGGATGGTGCCAGGTTTCCTCCAGACGTGATGCTGCCACCACCATGCTTCACCGTAGGGATGGTGCCAGGTTTCCTCCAGACGTGATGCTGCCACCACCATGCTTCACCGTAGGGATGGTGCCAGGTTTCCTCCAGACGTGATGCTGCCACCACCATGATTCACCGTAGGGATGGTGCCAGGTTTCCTCCAGACGTGATGCTGCCACCACCATGCTTCACCGTAGGGATGGTGCCAGGTTTCCTCCAGACGTGATGCTGCCACCACCATGCTTCACCGTAGGGATGGTGCCAGGTTTCCTCCAGACGTGATGCTGCCACCACCATGCTTCACCGTAGGGATGGTGCCAGTCTTCCTCCAGACGTGATGCTGCCACCACCATGATTCACCGTAGGGATGGTGCCAGGTTTCCTCCAGACGTGATGCTGCCACCACCATGCTTCACCGTAGGGATGGTGGCAGGTTTCCTCCAGACATGATGCTGCCACCACCATGATTCACCGTAGGGATGGTGCCAGGTTTCCTCCAGACGTGAAGCTTGGCAGTTAGGCCAAAGAGTTCAATGTTGGTTTCATCAGACCAGAGAATCTTGTTCCTCATGGTCTGAGAATCCTTTAGGTGCCTTTTGCCAAAATTCAAAGCTGGCTGTCTAGTGCCTTTTACTGAGGAATGGCTTCCATCTGGCCACTCTACCTTCAAGGCCTGATTGGTGGAGTGCTGCAGAGATGGTTGTCCTTCTAGAAGGTTCTCCCATCTCCACAGAGGACCTGGATCTCTGTCAGATTGAACCGCTGACCAAGGCCCTTCTCCTCCGATTGTTCAGTTTGGCCGGATGGCCAGCTCTTGGAAGAGTCTTGGTGGTTCCAAATGTCTTCCATTTAAGAATGATGGGGGCCACTGTGTTCTTGGGGACCTTCAATGCTGCAGAAATGTTTTGGTACACTTCCCCAGATCTTGTCTCACAGCTCTATGGACAATTCCTTTGACCTCATGTCTTGTTTTTTGCTCTGACATGGGTTGTTAACTGTGGGACCTTATATAGACAGGTGTGTGCCTTTCCAAATAATCCATTACATTTACCAATAAAGTTGTAGAAACATCTCAAGGATAATCGATGGAAACAGGATGCACCTGAGGTCAATTTTGAGCCTCTTAGCAAAGGGTCTGAATACTTATATAAATAAGGTATTTCAGTTTTATTTATTTTTTGTTACGATTTCAAAAAAACTGTTTTCACTTTGTCATTATGGGGTATTGTGTGTAGATTGATGAGGGAAACATGTATTCAATACATTTTAGATTAAGGCTGTAATGTAACAAAATGTGGAAAAAGTCAAGGCGTCTGAATACTTTCCGAATGCACTATAGATGCAAATCATGACTTGGTCATTCACAGCTCAGACTAACTATCTCTCAAGTGGATGATAGGTCACATTATTGTAACAGATTGGTTGTTGCCATCTACTGGCTGAAGCAAGATGATAAAGGCCCCATGTTTACAATCTGTGTGCTCCAGAGGAGGCTGGTGGGAGGCGCTATAGGAAGACAGGCGCATTGTAATGACTGGAATGGATTCAATGGAAAGGAGTCAAATATGTAGTTTCCATATGTATGATGTGTTTGATACGATCCATTAATCCATTCCAGCCATTACAATGAGGTTGTCCTTCTATGTCTCCTCACACCAGCCTCCTCTGGTGTACTCATAACAAGATGGCCAGGTCCGTCATCTATAGAAGACATTGATATAGAAAGTCATTTCAAGTAGCTTCAGAAAGTATTCACACCCCTTGACTTTTTCCACATTTTGTTGTGTTACAGACTCAATTTTGTCACTGGGCTACACATATTACCCCATAGAGTCTAAGTGGAATTATGTTTTTAAAGAATGTATACAAATTAATTAAAATTGAAAAGCTGTTTTGACTCAATAAGTATTCAAGCTTTGTTATGGCCAACCTAAATAGGTTAAGGAGGAAAAAGTAAGTCACAATAAGTTGCATGGACTCACTTTGTGTGCAATTATATTGTTTAACATCATTTTTGAATGACTACCTCATCTCTGTTCCCCACACATACAATTATCTGTAAGGTCTCTCAGTCGACAAGTGAATTTTAAACACAGATTCAACCACAAAGACAAGGGAGGTTTTCCAATGCCTCACAAAGAGGGGCACCTACTGGTAGACGGGGGAAAAAAGTGAAAAAAATAAACATTGAATATCTCTTTGAGCATGGTGAAGTTATTCATTTCCCTTTGGATGGTGTAGCAATACACTCAATCACAACAAACATACAGGCGTCCTTCCTAACTCAGTTTCTGGAGAGGTAGGGAACGTCCTTCCTAACTCAGTTGCTGGAGAGGTAGGGAATGTCCTTCCTAACTCAGTTTCTGGAGAGGTAGGGAACGTCCTTCCTAACTCAGTTGCTGGAGAGGTAGGGAACGTCCTTCCTAACTCAGTTTCTGGAGAGGTAGGGAACGTCCTTCCTAACTCAGTTTCTGGAGAGGTAGGGAACGTCCTTCCTAACTCAGTTTCTGGAGAGGTAGGGAACGTCCTTCCTAACTCAGTTGCTGGAGAGGTAAGGAACGTCCTTCCTAACTCAGTTGCTGGAGAGGTAGGGAACGTCCTTCCTAACTCAGTTTCTGGAGAGGTAGGGAACGTCCTTCCTAACTCAGTTTCTGGAGAGGTAGGGAACGTCCTTCCTAACTCAGTTTCTGGAGAGGTAGGGAACGTCCTTCCTAACTCAGTTTCTGGAGAGGTAGGGAACCTCTCAGGGATTTCATGAGGCCAATGGTGACTTTAAATCAGTTACAGAGTTTAATGACTGTGATAGGATAAAACTGAGGATGGATCAACAACATTGTAGTGACTCCACGATACTAAACTGGCTGTTACCCTCCGGGTTGGAGCGAGCGGTCGCATCTGCACTCGGTCCGCAGGTAGTATTACATTTCATTACATTTCATTATAGTACAACGGTTTGATTTGTCTAATCTTATCAATTTCTTCTTAGCTAGCTACACAGCCGTCTTTGTATCATAGATAATTGCGTAATTATCGTATTTCGTCGTCCTAACGCAGTCTACACTGCCCTGCAGCTAGCCAGCTAGCTAACGTCCACCGTTAGCTAGTCCACCGTCTACCGATTAGCAGCACAACTATTACACTCAACTGAACGACTTGATTAGTGTAGTGTTAGCTAGCTACATAGTTGTCTTTGCTGTCTTCGTACCCAAGATAATTGTGTAGTTTAGAGTGTGTAGTTTTATGTCGTCCTTAACATAGGAGACTCTGCTAGCTAGCCAACAGCTAGCCAACGTCTACCGAACAGAACTTCTGCACTCAACAATCCGGTCGCATTTCGCTCGCTCCACAGGTAGTATCACATTTTTCATTTCATTTCATTACAGTACAACGGCTTGATTTGTTTGATCGTAGCTAGCTACATAGCTAGCTACACAGCCGTCTTTGTATCAAAGATAATTGTGTAGTCTAGAGCGATTTCCTAGGTTAGTTAGCCAGCTATTGTCGTTCTTTTAACGCAACGTAACGTAATCAACACTGCTAGCTAGCCAGCTAGCCCCGAATAGCAGCACAGTAGAAACTATTACACTCAACGGAACGACTTGATTAGTGTAGTGTCAACAACGCAGCCAATGCCAACTAGCCTACTTAGTCAACAACGCAGCCTCTGCCAGCTAGCCTACTTCAGCAGTACTGTATCATTTTAATCATTTTAGTCAATAAGATTCTTGCTACGTAAGCTTAACTCTCTGAACACTCGTGACGTGTAGTCCACTTGTCATTCCAATCTCCTTTGCATTAGCGTAGCCTCTTGTGTAGCCTGTCAACTATGTGTCTGTCTATCCCTGTTCTCTCCTCTCTGCACAGACCATACAAACGCTCCACACGCGTGGCCGCGGCCACCCTAATCTGGTGGTCCCAGCGCGCACGACCCACGTGGAGTTCCAGGTCTCCGGTAGCCTCTGGAACTGCCGATCTGCGGCCAACAAGGCAGAGTTCATCTCCGCCTATGTCTCCTCCAGTCCCTCGACTTCTTGGCACTGACGGAAACATGGATCACCACAGACAACACTGCTACTCCTACTGCTCTCTCTTCGTCTGCCCACGTGTTCTCGCACACCCCGAGAGCTTCTGGTCAGCGGGGTGGTGGCACCGGGATCCTCATCTCTCCCAAGTGGTCATTCTCTCTTTCTCCCCTTACCCATCTGTCTATCGCCTCCTTTGAATTCCATGCTGTCACAGTTACCAGCCCTTTCAAGCTTAACATCCTTATCATTTATCGCCCTCCAGGTTCCTCGGAGAGTTCATCAATGAGCTTGATGCCTTGATAAGCTCCTTTCCTGAGGACGGCTCACCTCTCACAGTTCTGGGCGACTTTAACCTCCCCACGCCTACCTTTGACTCATTCCTCTCTGCCTCCTTCTTTCCACTCCTCTCCTCTTTTGACCTCACCCTCTCACCTTCCCCCCTACTCACAAGGCAGGAAATACGCTCGACCTCATCTTTACTAGATGCTGTTCTTCCACTAACCTCGTTGCAACTCCCCTCCAAGTCTCCGACCACTACCTTGTATCCTTTTCCCTCTCGCTCTCATCCAACACTTCCCACACTGCCCCTACTCGGATGGTATCGCGCCGTCCCAACCTTCGCTCTCTCTCCCCGCTACTCTCTCCTCTTCCATCCTATCATCTCTTCCCTCTGCTCAAACCTTCTCCAACCTATCTCCTGATTCTGCCTCCTCAACCCTCCTCTCCTCCCTTTCTGCATCCTTTGACTCTCTATGTCCCCTATCCTCCAGGCCGGCTCGGTCCTCCTCCCGCTCCGTGGCTCGACGACTCATTGCGAGCTCACAGAACAGGGCTCCGGGCAGCCGAGCGGGAAATGGAGGAAAACTCGCCTCCCTGCGGACCTGACATCCTTTCACTCCCTCCTCTCTACATTTTCCTCTTCTCTCTCTGCTGCTAAAGCCACTTTCTACCACTCTAAATTCCAAGCATCTGCCTCTAACCCTAGGAAGCTCTTTGCAACCTTCTCCTCCCTCCTGAATCCTCCTCCCCTCCCCCTCCTCCCTCTCTGCAGATGACTTGTCAACCATTTTGAAAAGAAGGTCGACGACATCCGATCCTCGTTTGCTAAGTCAAACGACACCGCTGGTTCTGCTCACACTGCCCTACCCTGTGCTCTGACCTCTTTCTCCCCTCTCTCTCCAGATGAAATCTCGCGTCTTGGACGGCCGGCCGCCCTACAACCTGCCCGCTTGACCCTATCCCCTCCTCTCTTCTCCAGACCATTTCCGGAGACCTCCTCCCTTACCTCACCTCGCTCATCAACTCATCCCTGACCGCTGGACGTCCCTTCCGTCTTCAAGAGAGCGAGAGTTGCACCCCTTCTGAAAAACCTACACTCGATCCCTCCGATGTCAACAACTACAGACCAGTATCCCTTCTTTCTTTTCTCTCCAAACTCTTGAACGTGCCGTCCTTGGCCAGCTCTCCCGCTATCTCTCTCAGAATGACCTTCTTGATCCAAATCAGTCAGGTTTCAAGACTAGTCATTCAACTGAGACTGCTCTTCTCTGTATCACGGAGGCGCTCCGCACTGCTAAAGCTAACTCTCTCTCCTCTGCTCTCATCCTTCTAGACCATCGGCTGCCTTCGATACTGTGAACCATCAGATCCTCCTCTCCACCCTCTCCGAGTTGGGCATCTCCGGCGCGGCCCAATTGCGTCCTACCTGACAGGTCGCTCCTACCAGGTGGCGTGGCGAGAATCCGTCTCCACACCACGTGCTCTCACCACTGGTGTCCCCCAGGGCTCTGTTCTAGGCCCTCTCCTATTCTCGCTATACACCAAGTCACT
This sequence comes from Oncorhynchus nerka, assembly GCF_034236695.1. Classification (NCBI taxonomy): domain Eukaryota; kingdom Metazoa; phylum Chordata; class Actinopteri; order Salmoniformes; family Salmonidae; genus Oncorhynchus; species Oncorhynchus nerka. The sequence goes on from NC_088408.1 coordinate 22,980,920, forward strand.
TGGCTCTGTCATAACCTCACATGGTCTCTCCTATCATTGCTATGCAGACGACACACAATTAATCTTCTCCTTTCCCCTTCTGATGACCAGGTGGCATCGCATCTCTGCATGTCTGGCAGACATATCCGTGTGGATGACGGATCACCACCTCAAGCTGAACCTCGGCAAGACGGAGCTGCTCTTCCTCCCGGGAAGGACTGCCCGTTCCATGATCTCGCCATCACGGTTGACAACTCCATTGTGTCCTCCTCCCAGAGCGCTAAGAACCTTGGCGTGATCCTGGACAACACCCTGTCGTTCTCAACTAACATCAAGGCGGTGGCCCGTTCCTGTAGGTTCATGCTCTACAACATCCGCAGAATACGACCCTGCCTCACACAGGAAGCGGCGCAGGTCCTAATCCAGGCACTTGTCATCTCCCGTCTGGATTACTGCAACTCGCTGTTGGCTGGGCTCCCTGCCTATGCCATTAAACCCCTACAACTCATCCAGAACGCCGCAGCCCGTCTGGTGTTCAACCTTCCCAAGTTCTCTCACGTCACCCCGCTCCTCCGCTCCCTCCACTGGCTTCCAGTTGAAGCTCGCATCCGCTACAAGACCATGGTGCTTGCCTACGGAGCTGTGAGGGGAACGGCACCTCAGTACCTCCAGGCTCTGATCAGGCCCTACACCCAAACAAGGGCACTGCGTTCATCCACCTCTGGCCTGCTCGCCTCCCTACCACTGAGGAAGTACAGTTCCCGCTCAGCCCAGTCAAAACTGTTCGCTGCTCTGGCCCCCCAATGGTGGAACAAACTCCCTCACGACGCCAGGACAGCGGAGTCAATCACCACCTTCCGGAGACACCTGAAACCCCACCTCTTTAAGGAATACCTAGGATAGGATAAAGTAATCCCTCTCACCCCCCCCTCCCCCTGAAAAGATTTAGATGCACTACTGTTCCACTGGAGGTCATAAGGTGAATGCACCAATTTGTAAGTCGCTCTGGATAAGAGCGTCTGCTAAATGACTTAAATGTAAACTAATTGACAGAGGGAAAAGAAGTAAGCCTGTACAGAATTAAAATATTCCAAAACATGAATGCTGTTTGCAACCAGGCACTAAAGTAATACTTTAAAAATGTGGCAAAGCAATTCACTTTTTGTCCTAAATTTAAAGTGTTATGTTTGGGACAAATCCAATACAAGCATCGCTGAGTACCACTCTTCATATTTTCAAGCTTAGTGGTGGCTGCATCATGTTATTGGCATGCTTGTCATCGCTAAGGACTGGGACGTTTTTCAGGATAAAAAATAAATGGTATGGAGCTAAGCACGGGCAAGATCATAGAGGAAACCCTGGTTTAAACTGGGAGATGAATTCACCTAAATCACAAGGCCAAATCTATGCTGGAGTTGCTTACTAAGAAGACAGTGAATGTTCCTGAGTGGCCAAGTTACAGTTTTGACATAAATCTACTTGAAAATCTATGGCAAGACCTGAATATGGTTGTCTAGCAATGATCAACAAACAATTTGGCAGAGTTTGAAGAAGTTTGAAAAGAATAATGGCAAATGTTGCACAATCCAGGTGTGGAAAGCTCTTAGAGACTTACCCAGAAAGACTCACAGTTGTCATCACTGCCAAAGGTGCTTCTCCAAAGTATTGACTCAGGGGTATGAATACTTATGTACTGTACCAGTCAAAAGTTTGGACATACCTACTCATTCAAGGGGTTTTCTTAATTTTTACTATATTCTACAGTCGTGGCCAAAAGTTTTGAGAATGACACAAATATTAATTTTCACAAAGTCTGCTGCCTCAGTTTGTATGATGGCAATTTGCATATACTCCAGAATGTTATGAAGAGTGATCAGATGAATTGCAAAGTCCCTCTTTGCCATGCAAATGAACTGAATCCCCCAAAAAACATTTCCACTGCATTTCAGCCCTGCCACATAAGGACCAGCTGACATCATGTCAGTGATTCTCTCGTTAACACAGGTGTGAGTGTTGACAAGGACAAGGCTGGAGATCACTCTGTCATGCTGATTGAGTTTGAATGATAGACTGGAAGCATAAAAAGGAGGCTGGTGCTTGGAATCATTGTTCTTCCTCTGTCAACCATGGTTTCCTGCAAGGAAACACGTGCAGTCATCATTGCTTTGCACAAAAAGGGCTTCACAGGCAAGGATATTGCTAAATCAACCATTTATTGGATCATCAAGAACTTCAAGGAGAGAGGTTCAATTGTTGTGAAGAAGGCTTCAGGGCGCCCAAGAAAGTCCAGCAAGCGCCAAGACCGTCTCCTGAAGTTGATTAAGCTGCTGGATTGGTGCACCACCAGTACAGAGCTTGCTCATGAATGGCAGCAGGCAGGTGTGAGTGCATCTGCACGCACAGTGAGGAGAAGACTTTTGGAGGATGGCCTGGTGTCAAGAAGGGCAGCAAAGAAGCCACTTCTCTCCAAGAAAAACATCAGGGACAGACTGATATTCTGCAAAGGGTACAGGGATTGGACTGCTGAGGACTGGGGTAAAGTCATTTTCTCTGATGAATCCCCTTTCCGATTGTTTGGGGCATCCGGAAAAAAGCTTGTTCGGAGAAGACAAGGTGAGCGCTACCATCAGTCCTGTGTCATGCCAACAGTAAAGCATCATGAGACCGTTCATGTGTGGGGTTGCTTCTCAGCCAAGGGAGTGGGCTCACTCACAATTTTGCCTAAGAACACAGCCATGAATAAAGAATGGTACCAACACATCCTCCGAAAGCAACTTCTCCCAACCATCCAGCAACAGTTTGGTGACGAACAATGCCTTTTCCAGCATGATGGAGCGCCTTGCCATAAGGCAAAAGTGATAACTAAGTGGCTCGGGGAACAAAACATATATATTTTGGAAACTCCCCAGACCTTAATCACATTGAGAACTTGTGGTCAATCCTCAAGAGGTGGGTGGACAAACAAAAACCCACAAATTCTGACAAACTCCAAGCATTGATTATGCAAGAATGGGCTGCCCAGATGTTAATTGACAGCATGCCAGGGCGGATTGCAGAGGTCTTGAAAAAGAAGGGTGAACACTGCAAATATTGACGCTTTGTTATTGTCAACTTCATGTTATTGTCAATTAAAGCCTTTGACACTTATGAAATGCTTGTAATTATACTTCAGTATTCCATAGTAACATCTGACAAAAATATCTAACGACACTGAAGCAGCAAACTTTGTGGAAATTAATATTTGTGTCATTCTCAAAACTTTTGGCCATGACTGTACATTGTAGAATAATCATGAAGACATCAAAACTATGAAATAACACATATGGAATCATATGCAGTGGGGCAAAAAAGTATTTAGTCAGCCACCAATTGTGCAAGTTCTCCCACTTAAAAAGATGAGAGAGGCGTGTAATTTTCATCATAGGTACACTTCAACTATGACAGACAAAATGACAAAAAAAATCCAGAAAATCACATTGTAGGATTTTTAATGAATTTATTTGCAAATTATGGTGGAAAATAAGTATTTGGTCAATAACAAAAGTTTATCTCAATACTTTGTTATATACCCTTGTATATTTCGTCACCTTATATAATATGGACATTATTGTAAAATATCATCTTAAAGACTTATCTTCCTAAATACAGGTTGAATAAATAAATACTAAATCATGTATTTATAAAGTTGTTTTTTAAAATAAACATTTGTTTTTTCAGTCTGTTGATTCTAGATCCAGTTGGGACCTGGAGAGAGCGACAGATCCACGCAACATGGCAACTCACAGGAGAAACTGTGACAAGACTTAATGTTGAGGTGAGTAAGCCAAGGTTTTTTGGTGAAGACTCCTGTAATGTGGTCTTTAGCTGGAGGATTAATTGGTCAGTTCAGAATATAAAACTGTGAAACATGGATCCCTGTTTGCCTATTGGTGGAGTCCATCATAAATATACTGGCTGCCTGGAATAGACTCATGTCCATCCACGTTGCCTTGAGGAGAAGTCTTTAACAAATTAGCCTCTTCTAGAATGAGTAGGCCCTTGACAGTGCACTGTGGCTTAGCTCCACTACCACGAGAAGGCACACACACATTTGTTTTACTTTTCTTGTGGAAACCAAACAATTGATTCCCATTTCTAAACCTAACCCCTAACCCTAACCCTAACCCTAAACCTAAACCTGACCCTAAATCTAACCCTAAACCTAACCCTAACCTTAACCTCAAACCCAAACCCAAACCTAACCCTTAACCCTAATTGTAACCTTAACCCTATAGCTGACCCCTAAGCCTAAAATAGCCTTTTTCCATGTTAAAATGTTCACTTGTTTTTTTGCTATCCTTGTGATGACTTCTGGTCCCCACAAGGATAGTAAAATCATGAACACGCACACACACAATGGAATAAAATACTATATAAGAATAAGTACTATCATCTCTCCCAGTCATTCTGGAAAATCCATTTCCATATTTGTTTCTCCTGTTGACTGTGTGGACAAACGAGGGCCTGTTTGATGTGTTCAGAGCTGCAGCACAGATGCCACAGTTTCAGCTATGCTGGACGTCATCTCACTGATGCTTCTCGGAAAACAGAAAAAACACCATGTGCAGTGCACCACCTCTAAAATTAGCGTGCAGCACATGAAGAAAAAAAGACAAAAAGAAGAAGAAAGAAAGAGTCACAAGCGCCCCACCCTGCCTGGCGAGAGGCCGGGGCCGAGATCTCCCATAGCGACGGACGGAGCACTTCGCTTCATCAAAGGTGCACGGCACGCCGCACACTTTCCGAATACAGCACCGCCAGAAATCTGGAAATCTGATTTCAGAACCCTTATGATTTTGGTTGTTGGGGCTGCAGATACTTTTGGTGTGGTTTGCACACAGCTAAACGAATGGGCCTGCCATGCCAGTTAGAGAGGGAGAGTCCCTCTCTCCCTCTCTCTCTATGTTATTCTCATCAGTTCTGCAGCCGTTCTGTTGTGTGTAAACAAAAACAGAGAAGCACACCTTTAACTTATTTACCAGATGCTCAGAAAGGGAAGAAAATAACCAGCTTTGAGTTTGGAGAGGGATTTAGTTTGAGGCCTGTGTAGCAGGTGAAGGAGGACCCCTTTAAACCAAGCATATCTCACACAGCATATCTCACACAGCATATCTCACACAGCATATCTCACAGTTGTTTTTAGCTAAACCATAATACATGGGCATAACAGAAATATACACACACAGTCTTATCTGACAGTGTGCAGTGCGCATGGTAGTCTACCCTAATAGAACTGAGGAGTGTCACTCTGCATTGTCACAAACAGCTTATGGCAAAGTGACAAGTCTGCTAGTCAGAGCTGTGGTAGAAGTGAGTCATAGTAGATCATTACTGTGACCTCTAACCTTGGTCCCCTAGGAGAGGAAGGGGAGTGGGGTGGGGTGGAAGGGGGTTGCTGATATAAACCTGGCCCTAAAACCAGCCCCTGGGGGGTGAGAAACACTGGCTGACACAGAGTACCGGAACCAAGTGGAGTTGGATTAGGGGGCAAGGGGGGCAACATTCAGGAGTACACCCCACGTGTCCCCCACCCTGGGAGCAGTATTTCCCCCCAATCCAATGAAAGGTTTATAGACTGTAGCTATAAAGGCAAACCATTAAATCTAACATTGTTTTAACACAGGCATTTTCTTCCAACCCCCTCTCCCCCTCTTCCGACCTAAAAGTGTTGGCAGTTCAGGTTTTTTTTGGAGGGGGGGGGTGTAAAGTTTTACTGTTGAACATTTAGTTGATTTTCATCACATTTTCATTAACTTTGTCAGCGAAGTGACTTCCTCCTGAAGTCCATTAAAATGGTGTGCTGTGGCAAGGTAGGGAGGGAGGCAGAGAGGGAGGGGAGAGGGAGGGAGACGGGCAGAAAGGCAGACAGGGAGGCAGGCAGGGAGGCAGGCAGGCAGGCAGACAGACAGAGAGGCAGGCAGGCAGGCAGGCAGACAGACAGACAGACAGACAGACAGACAGACAGACAGACAGACAGACAGACAGACAGACAGGCAGGCAGACAGACAGGCAGGCAGGCAGGCAGGGCTATAGGGGGGGACCATGTGCTGCTCTGAGTTCTGTGGTTGGGGTCTACACTACAGAAATGGACACCAGATGAGAACTCTCGGGGGAACGGATGCAAGGTAAAATAAAATAACATGTGTAGGCCAGGGGATTGAAACTGATGGACCGGAACTGCTCTAGCACAAAATGGCTGCTTGTTGCATCACCCAGGTGGGTCCTGGGTAAGATTAGGTATTAGGTCATCTTTTTACTGAGGAATGTAATAGTTTTTCTTAAATATTTGTGTTTTGCTGTATTTTACTTGTTTTATATTGTATTAGATTTTTGTTTTTATCTCATGAAATTGTATATGCAGGACTCCCTTGTGAAAAAGAGACTGGTCTCAATGGTGACTCCCTGCTTAAAAAAAAGGTTAAAAAAATAAAAATAACATCTGTCTGTTGCACAATGACTTCTCAATATACACAATGGCAAAACATCAGACTGAGTGAAAGTTGTTATCTTAGGACTTAGGGGCTTAAGGATAAGACATTTCACCATTATACAGCCGTTTGGAAATGTAACTCCGGTACTATTAAACGATAGATGAACTTGAGTTGAAAGCATATATTTGTTCAAATGGATTGTTTCCCCAAAAAGCCTACCAGAAAAGTCTTCGCTGATTGAAAAAACAACCATGATGGGTTGCTCTCTGCAAGTGAGTGCATGCATGTGTCTGAGTTTAAAACCAACATTCCATGGTTCCAATGTGCGCTCGTATAAAAAACATTATATTTAGAGCTTCTTGAGCTGCCTTGTGTTCCGTTCCAAACTCTGTCTAATGCAAACACAGCAGAAAACAGTCTGTCAAACTCCACAACCTTTCCTCTCTCGTTCTCTCTCGCTCTCTCTTTTTCTCACTCTCTCATTATCTGTCCCGCCAGTGTGGCTCCGGTATGTATTTCATCTGTCTCTTTTAGGACTATTCCGAGTCACTCCATGTAGGCTAGTGATTGCATTACTTCTCTGAGAACAATAAAAGTATTAAGATATTCATTCTAACCTTTATGTCTGTGCTCTGTCTTGGACATGTGATATGTTTTTGCCATCCCATCCTGCCATTATCTGTCCATATGAATAAAATATGAGCATGAATCCCCTGTTGTTTGTCACTTGGAGTGTTGTTCGTTAGTGTTCATTCATTCTAAAGCCCCGTTTATACCTGGTGCTAACATGGGTCCTTTGTCCTGATCTTGTCTATATTCTTATTGTGCCAACCTTTACAGAAATATGTCTACATATAGTATTAAAAATGTGTCTGTTATCCATCCATTGTATCTGCATTGTGGACACATTTCCTGGTCCCTTCCTTTATGCTAATTATTTCACAGCTTTTCTTTCAAAATCATATTCATCTATCTATTGTTAGACACATATTGATGTAATCAGTCAATGGTGCCACCTGTCAAAGAATTTAGAGGGTGGAATAATGATCATTTAAATAGTTTCACTGTCCAGATTGATTTACACTTGTAAGATATCTAGACGTGTCTGACTACCTCTGATCACAATCAGATCAGTTTTTTTATTGTCAAAAAATGTGGGCACAATCAGAATGTGGACAAGATCAGGACAAAGGACGCAAGTTAGAACCAGGTATAACGGAGCTTAACAGAACTATTCCCACTGTTGCCAAAACCACAACAGAAGGCAGCCAAAAGCGGGACAATGTGCCCGAGCATGTGCATATGGAGCAGGGACACCTGTGTCTGTGTGTGTGTTTGTTTGTTTGACTTTATTCATTAAAGCAGCTGTAGTCCTTGTGTCTTGCTGAGGGCCCATTGTGTCTGTCTGATAGCTTGCAGCCTGTCATGTCTCAAATCGCACAGTCAATAAACTCACAGCACAGCACAGCCCAGCCTAGCACAGCACAGCACAGCCCAGACACAATACAAATCCCTCACACACTGACACACAACTCAGCTTGTTGGTTTTCTTTCTCTCTCTCCCTACTTCCCCCCTCTCTCTCTCTCTTTCTCTTTCTCAAGTTAAGAAAATGAACTTTTCCCAGGGGTTAATTTTTACCTCTGGTTTCCTTCCCAGGGATCTGTGCAATGCCATGTAAACCTACTGGAGGAATACATCTCGCTGTGTTTTCCCAGTCCTCCCCAGAGACCTTATAACATCTGTATAGATGTAGCAGCCTTGGACCCTTCTGTGATTCTGTACCCCACTGCAGACCATTACATCACTTACACTGACCCTTTCAAAACACACCGCCAGGCTCCAGTTACTGTACGTTTATCATAAGAGGTGTAAATGCTTCATCTTGGCATCCACTGTTAGAGAGTTAGCTTTTAACCTTGTCTTGTCTGTTATTTTGCGGCTAATTTATGTGGGAGAGGTTCTGCTACTTTTGACCCCGTGACATCCTTAGTTTGATTTGAATGCTTTTCAACACGAATTGGGAAGTCAGCTGGACAAGTGTGGACAATTGGAGCAACCAGAGTATTTTCTCATGATAAATACACATTATTTATTTACAAATAAAGTGGTTATAATAGAAATAAATACAAATAAAAATCTGAGCATTGTACTTCATGTGGTATTGCACCCATTTAGAAATGTACATCAGAAATACATTTTCAAAACCAGTAAAGGATTATTCCTCTGAGTAAAATATTTATTTTTTCCCAACTTTAAGTAGACATAAATATATTCATATATATTTGTTTTTTAATCTTCTTCCAAAATAGCTATGTTTGTGTCTTTTCTGTCATATAAATAAAACGTCTTCATTGGGAAACCGGGTGTCCATATAACCTCCCTCTCTCTCTCTTTCTGAGTCTCTCCATCCCTCCATCCTTCTGTCTCGGTGTGTCTCACCGGCAGCCACACCCCTCCACCACCATATCCTGGTAGTTTTTGAGGATGACCTTCTCATACTCGTCCAGATAGAGCAGTGATATGGGGCTGAGCTCTGTGGGCACGCAGCACGCCCGGGGGATGTTGGAGTTCACAGAGTTGACCAGCGTCTGAACGATGGCGTGGTTGGTGGAGTTGAGGTGGTCGGCCAATGGGAAGGGGCACTCCCCGTGGCAGTAGAAGGCATGGTAGCCAGGGGGTGCAACTATCCACTCATTCCAGCCCACGTCGCTGAAGTCCACGTAGAGGGCATGTCTGCGGCAGTTGGCCTTGTGTTGGTGCTTCTTCCTCTGTTTCCTGTGGCCTGCTGCCTGCCTCTTGTCCCTGTGCAGCACCGCATTCCCCCGCCTGTCATGACCGTAGGTCACCAGCAGGGGGCGAGCCTGGGGCCATGAGTCCTGGTCCCCGTGGAGGGAGCGGCTTACCCTGACGTGTCGTCTCTGTCTTTGGCCCTCTTCGCCCTCCAGGGTGTCTGGGTGGAGCATCTCAACCAGGAAGCCGTGGTTGTGGCGCCCCCCGGAGGTCCACTGTGACACGGCGGGGCTGACGTCAAAGCTCTCCCAGCGGCTCAGAGAGTCCTGCACCAGCCGCGTGTCCAAGAGGCGTGTCAGGGGTTCCCCACGGGGAGACGCAGGGGCTCCAAACACCTCGTACACGTTGATACGATGGAAGCCACCAGCACTGGTCCTGGAGCTGTTACTGCTGTTGTGACTGGTGTTACTGGTGGGAGCTGCTGTGGCCCCCAGGACCTGGTCCCTGTATACCCGGAGCTCTGCAGAGGTGATAAGCTCTTCTCCAGGGATGGAGGTGAGGTTGAAGAAGAACTGCTGGGTTGTCCTGCCCTTCAGACTGGCCAGAGCCTCCATGGACTCTACAAGAGAGGAGAAGGAGAGAGCTAGGGTCAGTGGATGATGTTGACATAGACATTTATGTCTATGATCAGGACATGCTTTTTTTTTACTGCAAAGGTTGTGTTGATAAAGGTGGTCGAGTAACTCCATGGAGAAAGTTACTGGGAATGGAGGACAGCCACTACTGGTAGATACAGTGCTCACACGGAGAGCATACTGCAATGTATTTAACAAATGTAGAGGCAAACATGTATGTCTTTATAGATTATACAGGAACAGGGAAGAAGATTGACAAAGGTTTACTGTCCTGACAAACTGGTATTCTTTCCACAGAGACATAGTTGTCATTCATGTCATCATACACACACTCACTAAATCCAGTGGAAAGGCAAAGCTAACAGATATGACCATCCAGCTGCAATATGGTCAGATTCATAGATTTCATCAGAGTAAATGTCATGACATCAAAGCAGTGGTGTTCCAATGTTGATAAGATCTAGCCAAGACCAGTGATAGCATCTAACCATTATGCATGCGAGGCCACTAAATGCCATGGAGAATGTGCTGCCCTTTAGGATGTGGCTGCTACATGATGGAGTGCTGTTATTATTGAATGTGTGGAAAAAGGAATTGTCGTCCATCATGGAATCATCAAAGCTAGATTATTATGACATAATTACGGGCCATAGGGAAGTATGGCTCATTTATCTGTATGGCTCATTTATCTTTATGTTTTTTACACCTTTTTGTAGCAGTCTATACATACACATTTTATTCCTATGTGTATATTTGGCCTGATTGAGAATGAATTACTAACATTAGTGTGTAAAACCAATTTTGGATACATATGTCAATGTCAGCACTTATATTTTCTTGATTGTAGTCAAACTTTTTACATGTACCTTTAAGTGTTTTACAGATGGCACAAAGACATGCTTGTTATCTGTTTGGAGTGGTAAAATAAACACTAACTTTGAACTCAGGGCGTTTTCAAAGGAGGCATTTAGGAAATTCCACCCCCTCATCCTAAATCTCTCTCCAGAAGCACAAAGACCTCAATTAGACCCATCAATCCTTATTGATGTGGGAAAACCCCTTCTCTCTATTTCTCTCCTTCAAACCCCTTCTCTCCTTCTCTCTATTTCTCTCCTTCTCTCTTTTGCCCACTCACTCCAAAATCCCTCTCTCCCCTTCGCTCTCTCTATCTCTCTCCGCACCCCAAATCCCCCTCTCTCTCTCTTTAGCTCCAAATCTTTCCCCCCTCCCCTGTCTCCCTCTCTCTCTCTCTATCCAGAACCCTGCTGTGTGAGTGAAGGAGGTACTGCATGCACTGTGTGAACAACATGTTGGGGCTTGTCTAAGAGTTGTGAAGCACAGATATGAGTGTATCAACATTCCTAATTTCTTGGCTCTCTGTGGGCCAAAACAAAAGATAACGGCTAATATCAGGTCCTTCATCTCTGCTGTCTATGGCAGCCGGTTACTGAGTTAGGCCTGGAAATGTTCTGTTTGGCAAAAATAACTAAATACAATTGAAAACCGATATTACAGAAATGAATTGCCTCTCTGAAATGAATATCACGGAACAGATGTGAAGAATGGATAAGGCTTCAGGCTTTGACATTATGGTTTACATGTGTAGCTACACGTATATTAAACATATAGGACCCCCCACTCTTCCCACCTCTACCATAGGAACAATCAAAATACCCCAAACCGTGCTGCGCTGGAGCATTGGATGAAAAGACAGGAGGATGCAACGGTAAACAACTGAACATGGCTGAAATGTATCCCAAATGGCTACAATTAAGGTCAAGCGGAGGTTTACACTAGTGGAGGGAGTGGTCTCAGTCCCCGTCACCATACCTGTGTGGTTTTGTAGTGTGTCAGTGGTGTTTTTAGTGTTTCAGTGGTGTTTTTAGTGCCAGTGGTGTTTGTAGTGTTTCAGTGGTGTTTGTAGTGCCAGTGGTGTTTGTAGTATGTCAGTGGTGTTTTTAGTGTTTCAGTGGTGTTTTTAGTGTTTCAGTGGTGTTTTTAGTGTCAGTGGTGTTTTTAGTGTTTCAGTGGTGTTTGTAGTGTCAGTGGTGTTTGTAGTGTTTCAGTGGTGTTTGTAGTGTCAGTGGTGTTTGTAGTGTTTCAGTGGTGTTTGTAGTATGTCAGTGGTGTTTTTAGTGTTTCAGTGGTGTTTTTAGTGTCAGTGGTGTTTGTAGTGTCAGTGGTGTTTGTAGTGTGTCAGTTAGTCCACTGGGTGTCATCCCTACCAGGCCTCAGGAGAGGAGAACTACCAACCAGCCACCCATCCTGACCCAACCACTCCAATGAGTCATTCACTGGGTGGAAACTTTCTTGTGCAGTGCAACACTCAGGAGTCTGTGTAGAAGGCCATCCATGGACACACTGGGCATGTACCGTACACTACTGGAGCTAGAGCCAAAGACAGGTACTATCAGATAGACTGTACAAAAAGCATGAGGGAAAAAGTTTTTTTTTTTTTATGTTTCAATATTTGGTTTTCATGTTTCATTATTAACTGTTCTGGTGTGTTTTGTTGCAGCATTGTAAATGTAGTGCCCAAATGAACTATTTGCCTTGTAACACTAGACTAGAGGGTTAGACATCCTCTGAGCACATGCCTACCTCTCTACCCACTGCTATTATACAACATAGTACAGATACAATACCAAATCAAAAAACACCACCAGAGTTCACATCACCCAAAGAAAATGTAAATTTGTGACTCCAGTTCAACTCTTGGATCAAATACCTCATATTTATTTGAGCATTTAGACCAATTGGCCCAAACTGAAACAATAATCTGGTCTGCATGTGTTTCTGAGGTATATAAATGTGTAGCTTTAATGTAAAATCACGCAGTCCGCGATGCATATGTAGCTACATAATAAGTATGTACGCCTAATTACGTGGTTCTATTATTTGAACGTGCGTAATTGCGCATAAAGAGTGCGCATTGAGAGAGCGATTGGAAAAGGATAACGCGCACCCCCAAAACCAGAATGAGTAATGAACTGACTAGTCCTGTCTAAAAATGAGACGGAGCTATGTCTGCCACAGTGGCCTCTGTCATAATGCGTGTGTAGACAGTGTAGTGTAATGTCATGTCGTGTGTTATTGAAGTAGCAGCAGGGCGATGACTATCACTTGCGCACGCACACCGCCCTTTCTTTATCCCTCTCCTGTGGTGCGTGTCTGGAAAAACTGTTTTCAGGGCCCACGCAAACACCATCAATTATTGAGAAACAAATGACCCTTGTGATACCACCCACCGCCCTTGATGTTTTGGTGCCTGTTATAGCACAGTCAATGGAATGTTCCGGGTAACGGGTTGCATCACTGAATAGTTCAGGGATTCGGCTCCTTTACACTTCAAAGTTACACATCAAGTACTTCTCTGTCGAACCCTGATAATGAGTTTTACTAGTTACATTGTTAAATTACCCTTTGTTATTTTATGATCTACTTATGAAGGGTGTGTGTCCCTGACGCGTGTCACTCTGTTAGGATATGAGTGGGCCTGTCATAAAAAAAAGTGTAATTGCTTTGAAAATCCTCTTCACACTCTGAGTCAGGTTTAAATACAGGGTTGACATGTCTGAGGGAGCAGAGGTTCTCTACCTTGCCAGGTGAAATATGCCACTAATACGTACCTTCGTGGTGAAAGCTTCTAATCGTGTTGGCCTTGCTGGCGGCTCTCTCTGCGTGCCTCCCCATGCTCCGGGGCCGTTTAGTGCTGTGGTCTCCGTTCAACGAATGCATACGGTACAGGTCCACCATGTACTGAGGCACCACAGCCTGTCTGCTCGGGTTCGGCCTCCGCTTAAGTCCGAACATATTGAGGAGCCGCAGCTCGAACTCGTTGAGAAAGTTCTCCGAATGCTCCGGGCTCTGCTTCCCGGACTCGCTGTACTTCCTCCGGCCGACCTCGGGGATTAGTCCCGCAGCGCCTCCCAGCAACACCTGAGCCAGCAGCAGTACCATGAGAGAACGAAACACCGCGACCATGGTCAGTTAGTCCCTGCGAGGAGAGGAGAGCAGTTTATGTCAATACACATGAGCCGCCGACACAGCACACAGACAGCTATCGACAGGAGAGACATTGGAGGTTCACTGTAAAATTCCTCCCAGCCCAGCTGCGATAAATTGTTTCTTCTTCCATATAATAGCAATGTGTAAAAGAAAAGACACGTCACTTTGAAGTAAAGAACATAAAGGTTGGCAATAACATCCCCACGGGCTATGCTTAGTGAAATAGGGGATTGATCTTTTAACATTATAGCGGCAAAACTAAAACACCAGAATATCAAGGTGAGAAAGTTATGAAAGAGATTTGTCAAACAAAAGGGGGTGGTAGCCTACAGGAAAGGAGAAATCAAATAAACTGGAAGAAGACAGAGAAGACGGCAGACAAAAAGTCTGCAATTACAGAAGAGATAGTGTTTGGTGGGGGTGTATAAAGGAAATACCACGTAGACCATAGAACACACAAAGCATGACAGAATGTAAGCATCAAAAAGGTTCCAGTAGATACAGTCGTGGCAGCAGTCAGAAAGCGCTACAAGCGTCTTTTTGGTGAGGCTTTGACGGAAATGTAGGACTATAATCATGCGGGATAGAGTTACTTCAAGGGGCTCGCAGGTGTGAGATATGACGTTCGTATCCTGGCCATATGTACCCCACTGCGCAGACAAGACATCAAAACACATCTAGGTCTACATCAAAAGTACATATCCTTAATTAAGATACTACCAGTATTAATTTTGTATGTACAGTATGTTTCGGAATTTATGTACCCCCTCCCGCAAAAAAATGTATAAATACAAAATCGAAAAAAGAAACGTGGTTATTAGATCCAGAATACTCAGCGGATGGACAGTTTATGAGAGTTTCTCAACTTTTCCCTAAATATAAAAGTTGTCATTGACTTCAATAATGAATACCTCTAACTTGTTTTACCTGATAAGGAAGCGCTGTGTCCAGTCGTCCTTCCAGCTTTGGGCTCCAATAAATTCCACATTAATTCGTGTTTATTCCACGCTTTTCCTCTGCGGGCGAAAGACAGTCCGTGCACTGCTCCGACCCCGTTTTCTCGCACATATCTCCGCAGCTGGGAATCTGGCGTCTTGGTCAATAGAATACAAAAATCGCCTAAAGTTATATCTATGAGGAGGAAGCAGACTGGTGTAGGCAGGACGGATCTAAGTATAAAGCAGTGTCGTTGAACATCTTCAAATGCGAACTTTTAGATCAAGTTTAGCAGAGACCGGGTGTAGAAGATCAGACTGTATAGTGTGTGGCTGTGAGAGCTTAACCTCTCTCTCCTGAGCGCAGCACACTAGCAGTCCAATTGATTGGTGCCTTCTCTTCCCCAACGAGGCTTTTTGTCGTACAGTGATGTCACCAACGCAGAGCTGTCAATCATGTCGATTCCAAAGCACCTCCTGTGCATTTTCAACCAGTCCTGCACCTACAGTAGCCTGCCCAAACTCGCGCTGCTACACAGACAAAATTCTCCTTTAAACCTTTAAATGTGTTTTGACTCTTACAAAATAACTCAAATATGACATTTTCTTTGATTATATGCCTAGACTTTTATTCGTTCGTGTGATATAGCATTGTTCATTTTGACAGCTTCAAAATATCTAACTTTAGGTTTTCTTTTCCTTTCAGAAAATAGGCTACTCATCGTAATGCATTCTTCTAATGCTGGTTCTCATTTCATGCAGAACTAGGCCTATATATTTTTTCATTGTTAATCATAGAGAACAATAACTTGAATCCCATTTTTAGAATTTTAATAAACTGCAACAGTTCAAAAACGAACCAGAGCAAGTGCGCCAACGTGTGGATGGACTATATTAATCTATATTACCCCCCCCCCACCCCCACCACACACACACACACACACACACACACACACACACACACACACACACACACACACACACACACACACACACACACACACACACGCAGGCAGGATAGGCAATGCTCAACCCTGTGATAATTTAATAGAAAAATAATATAAACAATTGCCATTCTTTTTTTAATGTGATGTTTTTTCTCAATGATTCTTATGCTCAAAATCTCAAAATGTGCTAAAACTGCATCAATCTCTCAGGAAAGGAGTCAGGGTATTCATGCCTTCCGGTGACACGTGCGGCCGTTCCTGACTCCAGTCACTGTTAATGGACAGGGTCAGCATAGGTCGCCTTTCCTTGCCTAGCTTGAAGTAGCTTCATTTGTTGCATTGCTGCACATGCATATTGCCTAAACACGATGTGTGAGTATTGCCTGGGGTAAACTCTGCACATTTGGACGTGTCTACATAATTTGGCGCTGTCATCCCTTGAACTCACACATGGACTATACCGCACTTTAAAAAATGTCTACATTGGAATAATGTAACTCCTCTTTTTGTGTCAGAGTGAAAAATGGAAGGAGGCCCTGGGGATGCTTCTCCCACAACACCGTGGGCCTGCTATGTGCATACAGAATAAAATAATGGACATGGGGTTCTTCTGTGACTCCTATGTTGCTGTCACTGGAGGATCACTCTGAATGACAGACCAATGTACTTCCTTTTCAAGTAAAGGTAGGCCTAAATGCATTTTCTTTTGAAATTTGTACTGCATTTTTCAGTCCTTTCAATTGTTGATATGGACATTTCATAATAACCTTATTTATTATATACACTACCAGTCAAACGTTTTAGAACACATGCTTATTCAAGGGTTTTTCTTTATTTTTTTTACTATTTTCTACATTGTAGAGTAGGGAAAACATCAAAAGTAAGAAATAACAGATATGGAATCATGTAGTAACAACAAAAAAAGTGTTATTAAAAATAAAATAAAAACATTTATATCTGAGATTCTTCAAAGTAGCCACCCTTTCTTAAATGGGTGACAGGTAGCCTAGTGGTTAGAGCGTTGGATTTGTAACCGAAAGGTTGCAAGATTGAATCCCGTAGGTGACAAGGTAAAAATCTGTCGTTCTGCCCCTGAACAAGGCAGTTATGCACTCTTCCTAGGCCGTCATTGAAAATAAGAATTTGTCCTTAACTGACTTGCCTAGTAAAATAAAATAAAATGACAGCTTTGCACACATGCATTCTCTCAACCAGCTTAATCTGGAATGCTTTTACAACAGTCCCGAAGGAGTTCCCACATCTGCTGAGCACTTGTTGGCTGATTTTCCTTCACTCTGCAGTCCGAATCATCCCAATCCATCTCAATTGGGTTGAGGTCGGGGGATTGTGGAGGCCAGGTCATCTGATGCAGAATTCCATCACTCTCCTTCTTGGTCAAATAGCCCATCACAGCCTGGAGGTGTGTTTTGGGTCATTGTCCTGTTGAAAAACAAATGATAGTCCCACTAAGACCAAACCAGATGGGATGGCGTATTCCTGCTGAACTCTATGGTAGCCATGCTGGTTAAGTGTGCCTTGAATTCTAAATAAATCACAAACATTTTTTTTTTTCACTTTCAGTTTCACTTACTTAGCTAGCAAATGCAGCTAGCTAGTTTAGCCTACTGAAACACTCTGCTCAAAACAGAGGGATGCTATGTTAGCTAGTTACTTTAGCTAATATGGTGACAACATTGTAGGCTGTTTGTAGAGGTTTGGCTTGGAAAAGATTTTTCGCTTGGTCACATACAGCTGTTTTGTTGTGCATTGAAGTCCACAAGCGAAGGGAAGAGAAGGAATACAACATGGTTGTTATGAGAATGAGCTCTGTTTACGCATGATCAGGGGTGTATTCATTCCGCCATTTTGTTGAAAAACTTTCTTAAACGGAATCAAACAGAACAAAACGGGGATAAACAGACAAATGATTAAACCCTATATCAGCTAGATGGCAAGAGTGTGCAAGGCGGTATTGAATGTCACATCAAATTTGTTTCTTGACCTATGTGCACCTACATTGTCAACTTTTATTCATAGGCTAGGTTGTAGCAACCTCATGATGGGTATAGGGCAAATTTGAGTATCATGTCGAAGCCTAAACCTATTGATGTTACAATGAACTGGGTGAATGGAATATGAATAATGAATAAGGCCATGCTCATGAAAAAAAGTGGTCCTTCCTCATCTTAAACAGCACTGACCGCAACTGCTGTGGATGCTACATTGATCTGTCTGAGCTGAGTTAAGTAGTCTGTCATTTTGTTGGATGATATGAAATATACCGCCATCGGAGGCTATCGCTTGTATATCTTGACCACATTGGTATTTTAATTTTACATTTTTTTATTTATCCTTTATTGAACTAGGCAAGTCAGTTAAGAAAAAAATCCTATTTACAATGACGGCCTCTTCCGGCCAAACCCTAACCCGGACGACGCTGAGCCAATTGTGCACTGCCCTATGGGACTCCCAATCAGGGCCGGTTATGATACAGCCTGGAATCGAACCAGGATCTGTAGTGACGCCTCTAGCACTGAGATGCAGTGCCTTAGACCGCTGCGCCATTTGGTGAAAATTGTTAGTCCATTTCGCTTTGTAGCCTATGTGTAGCATATACACTAGGAGTCAGGAAGCAGGTGCAGAAGGTGAGTTTAATAATGAGAATCAGCAGATAAACAAAACAGGAGAAGCGTACTGAACGTGAACAAAACCGATACTGCCTTAAGACTGAGGCTACTGAGAGATACATAAAGGGGAAGTAATCAAGGTAATGATGAAGTCCAGGTGTGCATAACGATGGGGAGCAGGTGTGCATAACGATGGTTGCCATGACCGTTGGTTAGTAGACCGGCAACGTCGAGTGCCAGAGAGAGGGAACGAGAGTAGGCGTGACACTATGTCACTCCGGTTGTTGAAGCTATCTGTTGTATGCTGAACTTGGGCTTCATCAAGGTTTATTTGTGAGTAAATCTGGCTTTGATAATAGCCAGCCACCGACCTCAACGCACGTCACTGACACACACATGCACACGCACAAACACAGCAAACATTTACAGCCTTGCACAGTAGCATATGGAAAAGCATTTCATTGTTTTACTTTTACCCCCAAAATCATGGTATCCTTGGTAGTTACAGTCGTGTCTCATCGCTGCAACTCCCGTACGGACACGGGAGAGGCGAAGGTCGAGAGCCGTGCGACAGAGCCTAACCCAGAACCTCTAGTGACACAGCTAGCACTGCGATGCAGTGCCTTAGACCACTGCGCCACTCGGGAGGCCAGCATAAGGAAAAATACAATACAATTGTATGTGACAAAATTGGCAGAGTACTACCCAATATTGTAGAACCTGCCTGTAGTCGTACTGTTCTCAATTGTAAATACAGTGGTGATACTTCCTGTGTCTCAGATCCCTATAGATGATTGATTAACATGTGTTCATTCCTGGATTAAGCATGTTTGACTATTGGATTAAAACTAATTGACAATGAGCTGGGAAATGTGTTGTTTTCGGTAGATTAGGGGGATTCGGATCTGTAGCGACTGCCTGTCCTGTCCTGATCCCTCAGCGCTGACCTCTGAACTTTACTCTTAGCTGGAACTGGTATCCCTCCTCTCCTGTCCTTTGTCCTGGGAAAAGGGACAAGACAAAAATGCACCAAGTCCATAGTCTTCTCCAGGCTGAACCCATTCAGTTTGAAAATATTCATTGATTGCCTGAGAAAATGAACTGTAGCAGTGTTTCAGTCTAGTCAGGTCAAGGTCAACCCTGAAACACTGTGTTTATTGATGGTTTGCATGAGTTTTCACTACTTAATTTCGGAGAAGTTGTTTCTCTCGTCACATGGGTTCCAACAAGCTCATCCATTTCTCATAGAGTAGATATTGTCAGTTACCAGATCCCAGCAGCATAGTGCAGTTAGGGGTAAGAGAAACTGGGGTCCATCATTGATGTGTGGTGTTAGCCTTATACAAGCCTGTAGCCTTTACTCAACAGCCCTGATGTTAGCGACATCTCCATATGAAGACCCCTCATTGATTACAGCTAGTTATTTCCCTTAAGTGATGAGGGTAGGGCGGATGGTTGTGTTGTGACCAAAGCAATGGGCCTGTTTTGTTTGCTGAGATGTCACTAGATTAAACCCCATTGAGATCAGAAGATATCTTTGTCTGCTTCCAGGACAATAACATTTTATGAAGGATACGCCCCTGGATCATCTATTTAAAAATTAAAATACAGTAGGAGCTGATGGAGCATACATACCTTCTCCCTGACTGACTGGCTGGCTGACTGACTGGCTGGCTGGACAGGCTTACTGACTGACTGGTTTACTGGCTGTCTGTCTTGACTGGTTTACTGGCTGTCTGTCTTACTGGCTTACTGACTGACTGACTGGCTGGCTGACTGACTGACTGGCTGGCTGACTGACTGGTTTACTGGCTGTCTGTCTTACTGGCTTACTGACTGACTGGCCGACTGACTGACTGACTGGCTGGCTGGCCGACAGACTGGCTGACTCGCTAACTGACTGGCTGACTGACAGGCTGACTGACTGACTGGCTGGCTGGCTGACTGGCTGATGCTTTAAGCTCTGAATGTCTTGGAACTCTTCCTCTCTGGCCTTCTTTACTTCTGTCTCTCATTCTGTTATCTTCCTCTTTCTCTTGGTCAACAATGGCAATTACATCTGATACTGACGGCAAAGCTGACGACAAAGCTCATTTATTCATCTGGGGACCCATTCATTCATTCATTTATTTTATTTATTCATTCATTTACAGAAACACACAACCTGGATGTGTCATAACACACGTAATGATATAATTGATGCAAAATAAACTACATTTTCTACATTGTTCTCTGTCTCTGATTGCCACATTTGGGTCCATACTGTTGCCAAAACAGCCCTCTGTGGTGCTCTAAACTGCCAGCTAAAAGCTGTTAGTATTTAGATGCCTTAGATAGAAGGATAAGGTGGTCTCTCACACAGTGACCTGTGACTATCTTTAATTACCCAAGGAGAGGATTAGAAGGGGAGAAAGAGAGGGTTTATCTGATCCATGCTTTCTGTGTGTGTGCATCCATGCGTGCGTGCGTGTGTGTTTGCGTGTATATGCGTGTGTTTGTGTTGGCACAGCTTGTGACAGGTAGAGAGTAATGTGTCCAGCACCCTAGCAGCCTCCCTAGGGAAGTAATCCCCTCCTCTCAGTCCAATCCAGCAGACCACACAGCTCTCTGGGTTCTGGAGTCACTCTGAGCTTCATTCACTAGTTGGTATCATTGTCTGCAGAGAAAGTAGTTATCTACTGATGTTATCTAGAATTAGATCATTCTTTTGTTGGTTGAAAAGAACAGTAAACTGCTAACCCCACCAGCCCTTGGTAATGAAACAAGACGGGGGTGGAGATAACATATCAAGCTTACATGAACGACCCACTGGTGATCAGATCCAGAGGTTAACCAGTTACAGACCCTGGTTATGAAACTGCACAAGCTTTTAGAATTCCATTTGCCACTATAAAGTTATCAGTTAGCTCTGTAACCTTTACAATATAGATATCATTTAACTTTGAATACATGGTGCTAAACTCTGGCAGAATTCACAAATAGGGCTTTTGAAGTAATATACAGCTCTTGGCATGAGTGTTGTAAGAGTTGGGGTTTATCTCACACGTGTCTCTGTTTTGATTCTGGACCTAGAGGGCCACAGCTACAGGGCCTGTCTGTCAGTCAGGACTAGAGAAGGCACATATCGCTCAGTCCGTTGGGCCTGTCTGTCAGTCAGGACTAGAGAAGGCACAAATCTCTCAGCCCGTTGGGCCTGTCTGTCAGTCAGGACTAGAGGAGGCACACATCTCTCAGCCCGTTGGCCCTGTCTGTCAGTCAGGACTAGAGAAGGCACACATCTCTCAGCCCGTTGGGCCTGTCTGTCAGTCAGGACTGGAGAAGGCACACGTCTCTCAGCCCGTTGGGCCTGTCTGTCAGTCAGGACTAGAGAAGGCACACATCTCTCAGCCCGTTGGGCCTGTCTGTCAGTCAGGACTAGAGAAGGCACACATCTCTCAGCCCGTTGGGCCTGTCTGTCAGTCAGGACTAGAGAAGGTACACATCTCTCAGCCCGTTGGGCCTGTCTGTCAGTCAGGACTAGAGAAGGCACACGTCTCTCAGCCCGTTGGGCCTGTCTGTCAGTCAGGACTAGAGAAGGCACACGTCTCTCAGCCCGTTGGGCCTGTCTGTCAGTCAGGACTAGAGAAGGCACACATCTCTCAGCCCGTTGGGCCTGTCTGTCAGTCAGGACTAGAGAAGGCACACATCTCTCAGCCCGTTGGGCCTGTCTGTCAGTCAGGACTAGAGAAGGCACACATCTCTCAGCCCGTTGGGCCTGTCCTGTATTTCACGTGACTGACCTGTCTGTCTCTATGATGAACTGACCCCTGCCATTGGAAATCATTCTGCCTGTGTGAGCATAGTGAGCATGAAGCAAGGACACACGCAGGGGGCTAAAGTTCAGCTCTGTCGCAGACCAGAACTCCAGGCTCGGGGCTGTTGTCGTCACACCAAACTCACACTGACCTGAGTTCACGTCAGCCGTGACATTTGGTGATGCTTGATGTGAACTTAGGTCAACTGTCAACCTTTAAGACCGGTGTTGGACGTCATGTTCGTTTATAGTTTGGTGCTCAATCTTTCACAAACGGACAGATATGCCAGACAAAATGTATGTTCTTCAGTAGCTTTTGATGAAGTTTGAAAAAAATCATTAACTCTAGCCTTGTATTGTGCTGTACACAGGATGCTGCTGAGGGGAGGACGGCTCATAATAATGTCTGGAATGGAGTACATGGAGGGGTATCAAACACAAGAAAACCATTGATGTGTTCGGTACCATTCCATTTATTCTGTTCCAGACTTTACTATTAGCCCGTCCTCCCCAATTAAGGTGCCACCGGCCATCTCTGCTGTACACATAGCAATATTTAATGCCATTATCTTCTCCTCTGTTCTCCTCTATTCTCCTCTATTCTCCTCTCCAGTATTCTCCTCTCCTCTATTCTCCTCTCCTCTATTCTCCTCTATTCTCCTCTCCTCTCCTCTATTCTCCTCTCCTCTATTCTCCTCTATTCTCCTCTCCTCTATTCTCCTCTGCTCTATTCTCCTCTCCTCTATTCTCCTCTCCTCTATTCTCCTCTCCAGTATTCTCCTCTCCTCTATTCTCCTCTCCTCTATTCTCCTCTATTCTCCTCTCCTCTCCTCTATTCTCCTCTCCTCTATTCTCCTCTATTCTCCTCTCCTCTATTCTCCTCTCCTCTATTCTCCTCTCATCGATTCTCCACTATTCTCCTCTATTCTCCTCTCCTCTATTCTCCTCTCCTCCATTCTCCTCTCCACCTTTCTCCTATATTCTCCTCTCCTCTAATCTCCACTATTCTATTCTCCTCTCCACGAGTCTCCTCTCCTCTATTCTCCTCTCCATTATTCTCCTCTATTCTCCTCAAATCTACTCCATTCTCCTCTCCTATATTCTCCTCTATTCTCCTCTATTCTCCTCTCCTCTATTCCCCTCTACTCTCCTCTATTCTCCTCTCCTCTATTCTCCTCTATTCTCCTCTCCTCTATTCTCCTCTCCTCTCCTCTATTCTCCTCTCCACTATTCTCCTCTATTCTTCTCCATTCTCCACTATTCTCCTCTATTCTCCTCTCCTCTATTCTCCTCAATTCTATTCCATTTTCCTCAATTCTCCTCAATTCTACTCCATTCTCCTCAATTCTACTCCATTCTCTTCAATTCTACTCCATTCTCCTCTATTCTACCCTGTTCACTTCTATTCCCCTCTCCTCTATTCTCCTCTATTATCCTCTCCAGTATTATCCTCTCCTCTATTCTCCTCTCCTCTATTCTCCTCTATTATCCTCTCCTCTATTCTCCTCTATTATCCTCTCCTCTATTCTCCACTATTATCCTCTATTCTCCTCAATTCTACTCCATTCTCATCTATTCTCTTCTCCTCTCTTCTCCTCTATTCTTATCTCCTCTATTCTCCTCTCCTCTATTATCCACTATTATCCTCTATTCTCCTCTCCTCAATTCTCCTCAATTTTACTACATTCTCCTCTCCATTATTCTCCTCTATTCTCCTCAAATCTACTCTATTCTCCTCTCCTCTATTCTCCTCTATTCTCCTCTATTCTCCTCTCCTCTATTCTCATCTATTCTCCTCTCCTCTATTCCCCTCTACTCTCCTCTCCTCTATTCTCCTCTATTCTCTCCTCTCCTCTATTCTCCTCTCTTCTATTCTCCTCTCCTCTATTCTCCTCTATTCTCCTCTCCTATATTCTCCACTATTCTCCTCTATTCTCCTCTCCACTATTCTACTTTATTATCCTCTTCACTATTCTCCTATATTCTTCTCTCCTCTATTCTCCTCTCCTCTATTCTCCTCTCCTCTCCTCTATTCTCCTCTCCACTATTCTCCTCTATTCTTCTCCATTCTCCACTATTCTCCTCTATTCTCCTCTCCTCTATTCTCCTCAATTCTATTCCATTTTCCTCAATTCTACTCCATTCTCCTCAATTCTACTCCATATTCTTCAATTCTACTCCATTCTCCTCTATTCTACCCTGTTCACTTCTATTCCCCTCTCCTCTATTCTCCTATCCAGTATTATCCTCTCCTCTATTCTCCTCTCCTCTATTCTCCTCTATTATCCTCTCCTCTATTCTCCTCTATTATCCTCTCCCCTGTTCTCCTATCCACTATTCTCCTCTATTATCCTCTCCTCTATTCTCCACTATTATCCTCTATTCTCCTCAATTCTACTCCATTCTCATCTATTCTCTTCTCCTCTCTTCTCCTCTATTCTTATCTCCTCTATTCTCCTCTCCTCTATTATCCACTATTCTCCTCTATTCTCCTCTCCTCAATTCTCCTCAATTTTACTACATTCTCTTCTCCTCTCTTCTCCTCTATTCTTATCTCCTCTATTCTCCTCTCCTCTATTATCCACTATTCTCCTCTATTCTCCTCTCCTCAATTCTCCTCAATTTTACTACATTCCCCTCTCCTCTATTCTCCTCTATTCTCCTCTCCTTAATTCTCCTATATTCTCCACTATTCTCCTCTCCTCAATTCTCATCTATTCTCCTCAATTCTACTACATTCTCCTCTCCTCTATTCTCCTCTATTATCCTCTCCTCTATTCTCCTCTATTCTCCTCTCCACTATTCCCCTCTCCTCTATTCTCCTCTCCTCTATTCTCCTCTCCTCTATTCTCCTCTATTCTCCTCTCCTCTATTCGCCTCTTCTATATTCCCCTCTATTCTCCTCTCCTCCATTGTCCTCTATTGTCCTCTATTATCCTCTCCTCTATTCTCCTCTCCTCTATTCTCCTCTATTCTCCTCTCCTCTATTCTCCTCTATTCTCCTCTATTCTCCTATCCACTATTCTCCTCTATTATCCTCTCCTCTATTCTCCACTATTCTCCTCTATTTTCCTCAATTCTACTCCATTCTCCTCTATTCTCTTCTCCTCTCTTCTCCTCTCTTCTCCTCTCCTCTATTCTCCTCTCCTCTATTATCAACTATTCTCCTCTATTCTCCTCTCCTCAATTCTCCTCAATTCTACTACATTATCCTCTCCTCTATTCTCCTCTATTGTCCTCTCCTCTATTCTCCTCTATTCTCCTCTCCTCTATTCGCCTCTCCTCTATTCTCCTCTCCTCTATTGTCCTCTATTGTCCTCTATTATCCTCTCCTCTATTATCCTCTCTATTATCCTCTCCAGTATTATCCTCTCCTCTATTCTCCTCTCTATTATCCTCTCCAGTATTATCATCTCCTCTATTCTCCTCTCTATTATCCTCTCCAGTATTATCCTCTCCTCTATTCTCCTCTCTATTATCCTCTCCAGTATTATCCTCTCCTCTATTCTCCTCTCTATTATCCTCTCCAGTATTATCCTCTCCTCTATTCTCCTCTCTATTATCCTCTCCAGTATTATCCTCTCCTCTATTCTCCTCTCTATTATCCTCTCCAGTATTATCCTCTCCTGTATTATCCTCTCCAGTATTATCCTCTCCAGTATTATCCTCTCCAGTATTATCCTCTCCAGTATTATCCTCTCCTCTCTTCTCCTCTCTATTATCCTCTCCAGTATTATCCTCTCCTCTATTCTCCTCT
>NC_088408.1:23011801-23149301 GCF_034236695.1 Oncorhynchus nerka
AGAATCAAAGTCAGAAGTGACAGACATTCATTATCACATTGACAAGTTCAGGCCTCTCTGAAACAGACGCAGGGAGCAAAGACGTTTGTTGTGTGTGTGTGTGTGTGTGTGTGTGTGTGTGTGTGTGTGTGTGTGTGTGTGTGTGTGTGTGTGTGTGTGTGTGTGTGTGTGTGTGTGTGTGTTGTGTGTTCGTGCGTGCGTGCGTGTGTGTGTGCGTGTGTGTGTGTGTGTGGAGGAGAGCTATAGGGAGGACAAGATTGTGTCTTGGCATCCCCACAGCAGTGACATTAAAGCTGTGTGGTTTTACAATAATAATAATCTTCAGAGCAGCTGTCTAAACATTTAACTTACATCAACTCCAAGGGCATGCAGTATCTATCTTTGACTTCTTTAACTATGTACTATCTGATGCAACTCTGAGCAGATACATTTCGTCTTTTATTTGTGTTACTTTCTCTACAACATTACACACTGGCCACACCAGGTCATTTCACCGTGCAAATGTTGGTAATATTTGGTTGAGACTGTGATCAATGAGATTTTCAACAATTGTTCTCCCATTCCAAAAAGACAGCCACAAGTTTGTTGAATTTCAAGTGTGTTCTCACTACACTTTCAAACATTGAAAAGCACAACCAAATTCCAATGGAAAAACCATTGTGATTGTTGGTTAAGTTGTCATCTAATTGTGGTATCACTGTGCTTTCAACCATTTAAAAGCATAACAAAGTTCAAATGGGAATACAATGTCAGATTTTATTTATACAACAATTTAAAAGGATTCTTTGGGAATTTGGCAATCCGGCCCTATATCTACTTTCCCAGAGTCAGATGAACTCATGGATACCATTTTTTGTCTCTGTGTGCAGTTTGAAGGAAGTTGCTAACTAGTGCTAGCGCATGAGCTAACTAGCGATAGCGCAATGACTGGAATTCTATCTGCTAGCATGCTAGTTAGCATTGTCTCATGAAACTACCTCTAACTTCCTTCATGCTGGACACAGAGACATAAAAAATGATATCCACAAGTTCATCTGACTCCGGGGAAGTAAATTAAGGGACTCATTATCAAAATCTCAAAGTATCCCTTTAATGTGTTTTCACTTTCTTCTAATAGCACAACCAAATGACCTGAATTGCCCGTTAAGATTATATTAAAGCACAAAGTGCAAGTGCGCAATGCTGTTCTGTGCAGATTATTACAGCAATTGTGAAGATCTCCACAGACCTGCGACCTTTACACGCTATCTTGGACATGCATGCTTGCTATGATTACATAAGAAGACATTTATAGTTACGGTAGGCTAACCTCAAAATGTGACCATGGATGTGTTACTCGTTTTAAGGTTAAATAAATACATTTAGATTAGTTTGTAAGTTAGCCTTAACTTTGGACAACTTTTGACAACACAACCAAATATCAACATTTAAAATATATCTAATGCTTGGATAGTTTCATTGAAGCCACTGGCCTAATGCTATTATTGAACTTTTATGGGGGGGATCCAACATATTTTGTGAATCCAACATGTTTTTTATTGTATTTTTTATTTCACCTTTATTTAGGTTGAGAACAAGTCCTCATTTACAACCTGACCAAGATAAATCAAAGCAGACAAAAACAACAACACAGAGTTACACATAAACAAACGTGCAGTCGATAACACAATAAATATCATTTGTTAAATTGTTAATAAGCTATTTACTGTATTGCAAAAGTGATATTGAATTGTATTTGGTCGTCAACAAATTCCAATTTGTCGACAAATGAATAATTGACATGTTGGATTCACGGCTCCATCTCAACCAAACATCTAAATTAAAGATTAGGACTAAATCTGATCTCATCACATTTTAAATGCCCTTTAAAAAAAAGTCTGATTTGATTTAGTCCTAATCTTTAACTTAAATGTATCGTTGAGATGTAGATGTGAATCCAACGTATTAATGATTAACTTGAAGATGAAATGTCAAATCAACCAAAGCTTGAAACCCTTGGTCTATATGTCTGTTTTTAGTTGAATCCTGGATTGAATTGAAACAATAGCTGTTGAGGACTTTGTAAATGTTACGAAGGCCGAAACAGTCTCATTGGTGATAAATGACTTATAAAGTCTGGTTACATTTCATTTGCTCTATCAAATCTATCCTTTGTGTCACGGTTGTCGTAAGAATGGGACCAAGGCACAGCGGATGTTGAGTTCCACATATTTATTTCAAAGTGAAACTTTAAGCAAAAACAATAAATCAATAAACGAACAATGAAATGTGACAACGTGGTGCACAGGCACAAACACAAAACAATATCCCACCAACACAGGTGGGAAAAATAGCTACTTAAATATGACCCCTAATTAGAGACGATACCAGCTGCCTCTAATTGGAAATCATACAAAACACCAACATAGAAAAAATAAACTAGAACACAACATAGAAATATTAAACTAGAATAACCCCTTGTCACGCCCTGACCTACTACACCATAGAGAAACAAGGGCTCTCTATGGTCAGGGTGTGACACTTTGGAATGACTTGGATAGCAACAGTGAATATATTTAGTTATTAAGAGGTCTCTCAATAAGCATTCTCACTATACCAGATTGGTAGTAGTCAGTGACAAATATAAAAGCTAAGCTAGGCTTGGTTAAAACACTGGATGGAAGACCAAATTTATAGTTGTATATCAAGAAGGTGCTGTCCAGCCTGTTTTTTGGGGATAGTGTATATAACTTTGAAGATCTGACATTGTATCATAGGAACAAATTCAACATATTTTATACAAGGTTTTTCTATGTTGATAATTGATTACAATGATTTCAATATAATGTGGTTAAAATTTCACCCTCAAAACAACAGCTTTACGTTGACTACTTTAAAAAAAATCCAATGTATTTTCCACGTAGATTCCACGTCACAATAGATTGACAAATTACATTGAAACAAGGTTGATTCAACCAGTTTGTGCCCAGTAGGAAATGTCAAAATCTTCTCTATAATGTTGTTGTAAAATTAGGACATAACCTCTGCAATATTTTTTTACTTTTATGAAACAAACTTGTTTTGCTGGACAGATGCATTTATAGCATTGACCTACTACCAGCATGGTTCAAAGGATAGGCCTAATACCAGTTTCAGAATATACCATACAAACATCAAGTCTTCAGCACTTTCAGTGGAAATTGTAAATATGTTTGAGCGATTTGGGCCATTCGCAGCCAGTAAAGTCGTAGAAACTTTGTTAATGGTTCTTCACAATAAAATAGGTTTCCTTTATCCGTTTGTCTTCATTCGTGGCAGATCGACTAAATATTTCTGTGACGAAACTAATTGTTCTGTATGCAGTAAGCCCCGCAATCTGCTCTGGAATGCCTTTTCATTGGCGGTTTCCTTCGTTTACCCTATTTAATATGGTTACGGGGTGTGCTTAGCGTAATGAATAATTAGGTGGATAAAACGAATGTGTCCTTCAATTAAAACTAGTGGCTTTAAGAAAATTAAATGAAGGTTAATACCCGTTGTAGGCCCCACGTCTGTCATTCAAAGCTCTCTCATCACATGCCAGATTACCATTATGTGCCATTTGTATCAGAATAAACAAAGCGCAGCTGGTTCGTATTCCCCTGCTACATGGATAAAGTAGAACAGCAGCAGCAATGTGAAGGGAATGGAAGCACTGCCATGATGCTGAACACAGTGAGACTGACAGAAGGACATCATGTCCCTGATCTATGCCTAGTGGTGTGGAGTCGACACAACTATTCTCTTAAACAACTTGTGGATGTTTTTTAAGGCATTCTCATAAAGTTGAACCAGGCTACATTGGTTAAGTAAAAACCATGATTATTTTAAAGGTTTAGTATTGAAGTAAAATGCTGTATGTGTTTTATCAATTATATTCACCACAGCCTACGCTAATAGGCAACTGTATAAAAACAAACACAGCAGCCATATTGTAAAGTTTGTGTTGTTTCTGCTTTGGGTCACATACAGTAGAGTTGTTTGAGTTGGACAGGCTGACAGAGACGCTGTACCGCAGTAGTTTCCTTGTTCTTCGCATGTCTTTCACAATGTTAAGCAGAGCAGCTAGTGTAATCTAGTTCAAAACTACTGAAACTCTCAGATCTCTGAATGCATCTCATTACACGCCTTGTCATTCGACAACTGCACTTTTGATCTTTTCAAATCAAACCACCCATCGCATATCGTGGAGGCTTGCCATGGCACTACAAATAGACATGTCTGAGAGTTGGTCCTCTTCCAAAATACACAAAAACATGCATACACAGACAGAGTCAATGGCTCAACCTGGTCTCATAGACTAGATAGTTTATCTTTATTTAACTAGGCAAGTCAGTTAAGAACAAGTTCTTACTTTCATTGACGGCCTAGGAACAGTAGGTTAACTACCTTGTTCAGGGGCAGAACGACAAATTTGTACCTTGTCAGCTCAGGGATTTGATCTTGATACCTTTCGGTTACTAGTCCAACACTCTAACCACTAGGCTACCTGCCGCCCCATGTATAACATAGTAAACGTAAATCCGGGACATTCAAAAAAGACAGAAAGTTACTTAAGGCAAAAATTAAAGCAGGGTGGTTGGTCGGGGTAGATGGGATAGTGTATAATGCAAAAGTCTAGCAACCCAAAGTTTGCATATTTGAATCACAGACAACGTTAGGATTTTAGCTAATAAGAAACTTTGCAACTACTTACTACTTTTTAGCTACTTTGCAACTAGATATCATGTTAGCTAACCCTTACATTAACCTTAACCTTTAACCTAACTCCTAATGCCTAACCCTAACCCCTAGCCTAGCTAATGTTAGCCAACTAGCTAATGTTAGCGTTAGCCACCTAGCTAACATTAGCTACAGCAAATTTGCAATTCATAACATATTGTATGATGGACATCCACAACATAATACATAGGCCTACCTACCATACAGTATCATGTCATTCTAATTGGAGTGTCCTGGATTTACATTTATTATGTTACCTCTACCCTTGAATCCAGTTTAAAATAATAAAACATTTTCTGTCGGGTTATCTCACATCCGACTATGATTGATCAGTGATTATTTGGCCTGTATGTGGTTGGGGCAAGGAAAAGACCACTCGCTCGGTTTATGCATGGTCCATTGAGAAACACTGGGACCCTTGTCAGTATGTCCAGATCTTACCCAAGAATGAAACATGTTATTTTCCTAACCTGGCTAAATAATTACATTACCTAAGATTCTATAAAGTGGAACAAACAGTAGCATAGAGACCCTGGCTTCTTCTTATGTGCCTTGACTGACAGATTGGCTTTCATCAAAGTGCCCAGCCAATGAACTTATATAGTCATTTTGCTACGCTAAGAATACTAAATTGTTCCTCATATGCGGAACATCTGGTGAAAAGCAATTTCCACCCAAGTGTTTTAGTATTTCCTCCTAATTAATTTCATATGTACATGACAAGAACGGAGCAGCCTCCCAGAACCGACGCATAAAGCCAGCTTTGTTCCCCCCTCCGTTAGAAAACTCATCTGTGGCTCCTCGCTTGTTAAACCATGATATCGCTTTGACGCTCCCATCTATGTTGAAAGCTCCATTGCTAGGAGGAAAGTCACAACTAAAGTGTTATGTTTCCATTTGGACAGTTGGATCGGTTGGTGACTTGCGTAGCCAGAAGGGCATGACAGAGCCCTAAGGAGAAGAGTGCATGCTCACAGAGCGCAGTGGGGACGCAGTGTAAAGTGAGTGCTAAGCCATCAAGCTAAGCCACAATGTAGAAGTTTGTGTGAGTTATGGACTTGGCTACTGTAAGTGCTTTGGGTGTGATACGACACCCTGTGTATCAGAAGTTGGAAGGGCATGGCAGAGTAATGGCGCACGTGAGATGTAGCTTCCGTTAAACTTTTTTATTATTTTCTGTTGATGAAAGGATCCACATAACAAGTACTACAGTGCCTTCAGAAAGTATTCATACCCCTTTAACTTATTCCACATTATGTTGTGTTACAGCCTGAAAATCTACACACAATACAACATTTTGCAAAGTATTGAAAATTAAATACAGAAATATCTCATGTACATAAGTATTCACACCCCTGAGTCAATACATGTTAGAATCACCTTTGGCAGGAATTACAGCTGTGAGTCTTTGTGGGTAAGTCTCTGTGAGCTTTAAATCCATTTTAAATTCAAGCTGTAACACAACATATTGTGGAAAAAGTTAAGGGGTGTGAATACTTTCTGAAGGCTCTAATTTAAGACCATTTTAGTAATCTAAGGTGTCACTCCCCATTTGGGCAAAAACTGGTTGAATCAACGTTGTTTCCACGTCATTTCAATCAAGAAAATCAATGTGATGACATTGAATCATCTTGGAAAACTGATTGCATCAACATAATGGAATTTGGTATTTTTTTCACTCACTTTTAAAAAACATTTATTTCTGAATTTATCTTCAATTCACTTTAGTTGACAACTCAACCAAATACAAATCAAAACTACGTGTTGAACCAACGTCTGTGCCCAGTGGGTACGGCCCACTATCCTTGATTGATTATAATGTTTAATTGCAGAAGCATTGAGACAAAACAGCTCCTGTTATTACCTGTCTAGTTGACAACTCAGTGTTGTTCCCAGAACGACATGGCGTCTTCAGATGAAAGTTGAGCCTTGATCAGATGAATCATTAAAGAGCAACATATCTCCCACCTCGTTATTGTTTTTACACAATCATCCTGCCGCCACTAGATCGAAGCCAGCGTGGGCTCTGTTTGGATAAGGTGTCTGGGACCACCTGGACGAATGGAACTTCTGTTTACCAGACCGCACGTTGCACACCTGTAGATTTTTTTTAATTTTATTTTTTACAATGGGCTTTCCTCCACCTTTACAGTTTAAGCTTTTCATCTTTACTGGCTTCTTCATCTACAGAGGGGGAGATGTGACGACACGTTGCTACAGAAGAAACGACTGACTGACTGGGCAGGCAGAAGTTGTAGCTAGCCTAGTGGAGCGGATGTCTTGTCTGTACACAAATGAACATGAATGGGAAATATTTCCCAACACTGATGAGGCCAGAGATAATAGCAGGTGTTTGTGTTTGAAGGTGAAGGAGGGAGATTGAAGGTGTGTTTGAAGGTAAAGGAGAGATTGGAGGCTGAGGAAGACAGGCGGTGTGTTGGTGTTACTGTAGAACACAAGGAAACCTCATCCCTCCTTATCTTTTCATTTCACAGCTGTTTTCATAGCTGTACTCCTCTTTCAACTCAATTTGGCACCAGAGAACCATGACCTTGCCATTCCAAACATATTTCCTTTGCATTTTATGACTACCGATGACAACAACATAACATATTTCCCAAGTAGTTAACATCATATTATTTCCAGCATTTCAAACCATATTTTTTGTCAATCATCTTTTTCATGGGGACAGATCAAATCTAACCCTGCTGCCTTTTCCTGAGCCTCTTAGTAGTCATCCGCCCTGGACTCTGTGGGTAGGAAACCCTGTGTCATTGTAATCCAGAGTTCCTAGGTCTATCCCTGTACTGAAGAAACCCTCTTCTCTGCTGCAGCTTCAAAGCATTTTTCCCTGAGTGGCAGAGTTACAGGCTCTTTGTGGCTTGGTCTATTTGTAAGAGGGTTTGGAAAGTGACTTGTTTCACTCTGCTTTCTGAAAGGGCCCAGTGCGTGTGTGTCTGAGGCGGTTTAAAATTACGGCCAGGAGCACCAGCATTACAACCCGACGACTGACTGGAAAAATGGGGTGAGCTCCCTTCCACCAGCTTCTAACAAAAACACCAATAGGTCGGAGCAGAGTGAGTGGAGCAGGAAACAACAGATTAGAGCTCTGATCTTAATCTAGCCTCCTCTGGTTATTGAGAAATAATAGCACTGAAGAGGAAGTCATTTAAACTGCCTTTAATCAATTTCTCTTTGACGAACGAGGGGAACGAGCAGCATGAAAGGCCAGAGAGAAGAGGAGAGAAGAGAGGAGAAGGCAGAGGGGGGTCATCCTAGCTCTAACCAACAGGGGCTGATGGGTGTAGAAGGGAAGGGATGGGCTCTAATTTGTCTTCTCAGGGTGTCTGGGCATCTGAAGACTACGTGATCATCACCGCAGTGCAGCCCAGCACAGCTCCCAGGCCTTGAAGCCATGTGTGAGTGTAAATGGTTCCAAGGCTCCCTGGCAGTAAAATCACTTTGCCAGAATTACCACCAACTCCAAATGAAACACTACCCCACTTTTAAAGGTCTCATTCAAAATCCTGTGGCTTTTTTTAAACGGGACATAAGGGAGCAATTTACCCCCAAATATGGTATAGCCTAACAAGTGTTGAAGAAGCTGACACAGTGTCAGTGTAACTCAAAGAGATATCTCAGATAAGTATGTTGCATTATTGAGGCATAATACATTAGTGTTCATGTATGATGAATTACAAATGCAAATCATGTAATATACAAGGGACTTTAGGGATTGATTAAACAAATAAAGTTTAGAGTTTGTTCTGAAAGACAACATAATTGTTACATTTCGTGCTTTGGTTTTACAGCTATGAAATGCACATAAATTGTAGCTATGTGTGCCTATCCACTCAAAAGACTGCAGCCTACAAATCTGCCCATTTTAAATTCAAGAGAGGAGGAACCCTTTAATTTAAGCCCTGAAAAATGAAGTCATTCATTCCATGCTGAACTGCACCACGACCCACGAGGTTAGATAAACAAGTCCCTTAATTGCATTACTGTCAAAACACCCTGCCCTTGTTCCTGCCATGATGTAAACTCCCTCCCACTATCACGTTACACGTTATTAGCCAGTGAAACTGACAGATGACGAAAAGACAGGAGGATATTCATGCCTGGTTTTGAGGATAGGGAGGGAGAGAGGCAAGGTGGGCCAGTAGCTGCAACCTGAAATCAAGAGTAGACATAACATAGTAACTTTAAATCTGAGACACTCCAATTAATATGATGTTAGATTTTGTATGGTGTATATATACATTTGTGGATGTCCATCATCCATTTCGTTTGATAATTTACTTATTTGTTACTAGTTCCAATTTATTGTGGCTAATGTTAGCTAGGTGGCTAATGCTAACGTTGGCTAAGCTAGGGGTTAGGGGCTAAGGTTAGGGCCAGGAGTTAGGTTAAAGGGGAAGGATTAGCTAACATGCTAGAAGTAGTAAGTAGTTGCAACGTTGCTAAATAGCTAAAATGCTAAAGTTGCTAGATGTTTTGCGTTATACGCCTACCCATCCAACCTGACCAACCATACTACTTTACTTTTTTACCTTAAGTAACCTTCTGTCTTATGGTACCTGGGACTGTTCTCAGCTAGTTGTCTAAAGGGAGAACAGTGGAACATGATAGAAAAAGTGAAGTAAGAGAAGAACAAAAGTCCTGCATTATGGTAGGATGAAGACAGGCTACAAACCAGCTGGTCTCCCAGATCTATTACCATCCTACAGTACATAACAGGCCCTACAGGAATATCCGGAAGCCTACCAGACTACTGGAGCTCCAACCTCAACACTGGAGTCCAATCTGGACCTAATACTGTGTTCATCCTCTTTCTCCAGTTTTCTGACCTGTTTGTTTCTGCTCAATAGGGTTTGTAGGGCTGCAAGAACAGTCCAACAGCATAAAGGCCATACAGGCCAAAAGGATCTGAGGAGCTATAGGTCCACATGGGAATGTTACGTTTTCAACTAAAATCACGGAAGCTGGGTATGGAAGCAATCTTTCCCTTTGAAAGCAGTTCAGCCAAGTCTTAATTGTTTACAATTATAACCAGTCCAATTGTCGTGAATGATATACAGTACCAGTCAAAACTTTGGACACAAACTAATTCCAGGATTTTTCTTTAGTTTTACTATTTTCTTCATTGTAGAATATAGTGAAGACATCAAAACTATGAAATAACACATATGGAATCATGTAGTAACCCAAAAAGTGTTAAACAAATCAAAATATATTTTATATTTGAGATTCCTCAAAGTAGCCACCCTTTGCCTTGATGACAGCTTTGCACACTCCTGGTAATCTCACAACCAGCTTCATGAGGTAGTCACCTGGAATGCGTTTCAGCCTTGTTAAAAGTTAATTTGTGGAATTTCTTTCCTTCTTAATGCGTTTAAGTCAATCAGTTGTGTTGTGACAAGGTAGGGGTGGTATACAGAAGAGAGCCCTATTTGATAATGGCAAGAAGAGCTCTGTGATGTATACACAGAGGAACTTAAAACTTTCCACCTTCTCCACTGCTCTCCCATCGATGTGGATTGGGAGGTGCTCCCTCTGCTGTTTCCTGAAGTTCACAACATCTCCTTTGTTTTGTTGACGTTGAGTGAGAGGTTGTTTTCCTGACACCACACTCAGTGCCCTCACCTCCCCCCCATAGGTTGTCTCGTCGTTGTTGGTGATCAAACCTACTACTGTTGTGTCGTCTACAAGCTTGATGATTGAGTTTGAGGCGTGCGTGGCCAAGCAGTCATGGGTGAACAGGGAGTACAAGAGAGGACTGAGCACATACCCTTGTGCAGCCCCAGTGTTGAGGATTAGAAAAGTGGAGATGTTGTTTCCTACCTTCACAGCTGGGGGAGGCCCGTCAGGAAATCCAGGACCCAATTGCACAGGGCGGGGTTGAGACCCAGGGCCTCAAGCTTAATGATGAGCTTGAAGGGTACTATGGTGTTGAATGCTGAGCTGTAGTCAATGAACAGCATACTTACATACAGTTGAAGTCGGAAGTTTACATACACCTTAGCCAAATACATTTAAATTCAGTTTTTCACAATTCCTGACATGTAATCCAAGTAAAAATTCCCTGTCTTCGGTCAGTTAGGATCACCACTTTATTTGAAGAATGTGAAATGTCAGAATAATAGTAGAGAGAATGATTTATTTCAGCTTTTATTTATTTCATCACATTCCCAGTGGGTCAGAAGTTTACATACACTCAATTAGTATTTGGTAGCATTGCCTTTAAATTGGTTAACTTGGGTCAAACGTTTCGGGTAGCCTTCCACAAGCTTCCCACAATAAGTTGGGTGAATTTTGGCCCATTCCTCCTAACAGAGCTGGTGTAACCGAGTCAGGTTTGTAGGCCTCCTTGCTCGCACATGCTTTTTCAGTTCTACCCACAAATTATCTATCTGATTTAGGTCAGGGCTTTGTGATGGCCACTCCAATACCTTGACTTTGTTGTCCTTAAGCCGTTTAGCCACATCTTTGGAAGTATGTTTCGGGTCATTGTTCATTTGGAAGACCCATTTGTGACCACGCTTTAACTTCCTGACTGAGGAATTGAGATGTTGCTTCAATATATCCACATCATTTTCCTACCTCATGATGCCATCTATATTGTGAAGTGCACCAGTCCCTCCTGCAGCAAAGCACCCCCACAACATGATGCTGCCATCCCCGTGCTTCACGGTTGGGATGGAGTTCTTAGGCTTGCAAGCCTCCCCTTTTTCCTCCAAACATAACGATGGTCATTATGGCCAAACAGTTCTATTTTTGTTTCATCAGACCAGAGGACATTTTTCCAAAAAGTACGATCTTTGTCCACATTTGCTGTTGCAAACCGTAGTCTGGCTTTTTTATGGCGGTTTTGGAGCAGTGGCTTCTACCTTGCTGAGTAGCCTTTCAGGTTATGTCTATATAGGACTCGTTGTACTGTGGATATAGATACTTTTGAACCTGTTTCCTCCAGTATCTTCACAAGATCCTTTGCTGTTGTTCTGGGATTGATTTGCACTTTTCACACCAAAGTACGTTCATCTCTAGGAGACAGAACGCATCTCCTTCCTGAGCGGTATGACTGCTGCGTGGTCCCATGGTGTTTATAGTTGCATTCTATTGTTTGTACAGATGAATGTGGTACCTTCAGGTGTTTGGAAATTTCTACCAAGGATGAACCAGACTTGCGGAGGTCTACAATTTTTTTTCTGAGGTCTTAGCTGATTTCTTTTGATTTTCCAATGATGTCAATCATAGAGCCACTGAGTTTGAAGGTCTTGAAATACATCCACAGGTACACCTCCAATTGATTCAAATTATGTCAATTAGCCTATCAGGAGCTTCTAAAGCCATGACATAATTTTCTGGAATTTTCCAAGCTGTTTAAAGGCACAATCAACTCAGTGTATGTAAACTTCTGACCCACTGGAATTATGATACAGTGAATTATAAGTGAAATAATCTGTTTTATGTTTGGATTAATTCTCGGAGTAGAGGACCTTGTGCATTTCAGGTAAAATAAAAACTCAATGTTTATATCCCAGGACAAATTAGCTAGCAACAGCAAGCTAGCTAAATAGGACAAAGTACCTAGCAAGTGCAAGCTAAATAGTTAAATTGCCATACATGTTTAATGCTTTTCGACCTGTCCCCAAATTAATGTCATTGGTTCAGAGTTTGTTTTGATATTTGAACCTGCGTGACGTGATCGCGTTTGGTGTAGGGGAACAAAATAAATGTGTGCATGATAGCGCACGAGCGCAGCCGGTTTGGGTTCCGTGTAACACGTTTAAATGTCTTACTCACGTCTGCCACGTAGAAGGAGAGGGAGAGCCTGCAGCCCTTTGTAGCGGACCGCGTCGGTGGCACTGTATTATCCTGAAAGCGGGCAAAGAAGGTGTATAGTTTGTCTGGAAGCAAGATGTCAGTGTCTGTGATGTGGCTGTTTTTCCTTTTGTAGTCCATGATTGCCTGTAGACCCTGCCACATACGTCTCTATCTGAGCCGTTGAATTGCGACTCCACTTTGTCCCTATATCAACATTTTGCTTGTTTGATTGCCTTGCGGAGGGAATAACTACACTGTTTGTTTTCGGCCATATTCCCAGTCATCTTTCCATGGTTAAATGCGGTGGTACGCTCTTTCAGTTTTACACGAATGCCGCCATCTATCCACAGTTTCTGGTTAGGTTAGGTTTTAATAGTTACAGTGAGTACAACATCTCCAATGCACTTCCCTATAAACTCACTCACCAAATCAGCGTATAAATCAATATTATTCTCTGAAGCTACCCGGAACATATCCCAGTCCGCGTGATCAAAACAATCTTGATGCGTGGATTCCGATTGGTCAAACCAGCATTGAATAGTTATTTTCACAGGTTCATCCTGTTTGAGTTTCTGCCTATAGGACGGGAGGAGCAAAATGGAGTCATGGTCAGATTTGCCAAAAGGAGGGCAGGGGAAGGCCGTGAATGCATCGCAGAAGTTAGAGCAGCAGTGATCCAGTGTATTGCCCGCACGAGTGCTACAATCAATATGCTGATAGAATTTATGTAGCTTTGTCTTCATATTTGCTTTGTTAAAATCCCCAGCTACAATAAATGGAGCTTCAGGATATATGGTTTCCAGTTTGCATAGAGTCCAGTGAAGTTCCTTGAGGGCCGCCTTGGTATCGGTATGAGGTGGGATATCCACGGCTGTGACAATAACAGTCGAGAATTATCTTGGGAGATAATATGGTCGGCATTTGATTGTGAGGAATTCTAGGTCAAGTGAACAAAAGGACTTGAGTTCCTGTATGTTGTTACGATAACACCATGAGTCATTAATCATGAAGCATACACCCCAACCGTATTCTTCCCAAAGAGATGTTTATTTCTGTCGGCGCGACACATAAAGAATCCCGGTGGCTGTACCGACTCCGTCAACATATCCCAAGAGAGCCATGTTTCCGTGAAACAAAGTATCTTACAATCCCTGATGTCTCTCTGGAAAGCAACCCTTGCCCTAATTTCTACCTTGTTATCTAGAGACTGAACATTGGTAAGTAATATACTGGGAAGCGGTGGGTGGTGTGCACACCCCCGAAGTCTGACCAGAAGGCCGCTCCGTCTACTTCTTCTGCGGCAACGTTGTTTCGAGTTGGCCTCTGGAATCAGATCAAATGCCCTGGGTGGGGGTGCGTAACAAAGGATCCGCTTCGGGAAAGTTCTATTCCTGGTCGTAATGTTAATAAGTTGACGTCGCTCTGATATCCAATAGTTCTTCCCGGCTGCATGTAATAACACTTAAGATTTCCTGGGCTAACAATGTAAGAAATAATACATACAAAAATAAATACTGCATAGTTTCCTAAGGACTAGAAACGAGGCAACCCTCTCTGTCGGTGCCATTTTGCTTTCTTCTATGAGAATTAACAAGGCAATCTAATTAGAATGACCCACATGACCACAGTGAAACGTCACTCCATGAGGTACTGTAGCTACCTACAGTATCTGGCCATGCAGGAGGAAGCCTAAAGAAGCCTACGCCTCATAAGAAATATTTTGTTGCAGCAGATTTGTAACAGGCTCTGCTTATCAGTAATACAACAGTAATTGCTCCTTGATGCTGGAGAGAGAAGGAGATAGTGAGAGATGGAGAGAGAGAAAGAAAAGGAGAAAAAGAAAGAGAGAAAGGGGAATAAAGAGAATGATAGACAGAGACAGAAAGAAAGAAACAGAGCGAGAGAGACATACAGCCAGAGAGAGAGAGAGAGGGAGAGACAGATAGAGAGAGAGAGAGAGAGACAGACAGCCAGATAGAGAGAGACAGAGGGAGAGGGAGAGAGACAGAGAGAGAGAGAGATACAGCCAGAGAGAGCGAGACATAGGGACAGATGGAGAGACAGAGAGAGACAGAGAGAGAGAGAGACATACAGCCGGAGAGAGAGAGACATACAGCCGGAGAGAGAGAGAGACATACAGCCAGAGAGAGAAAGAGACAGATGGAGAGACAGAGAGAGAGAGAGATACAGCCAGAGAGAGCAAGACATAGGGACAGAGAGAGACACAGATGGAGAGACAGAGAGAGACATACAGCCGGAGAGAGAGACATACAGCCGGAGAGAGAGAGACATACAGTCGGAGAGAGAGAGACATACAGTCGGAGAAAGAGAGATACAGCCAGAGAGAGCGAGACATAGGGACAGAGAGAGAGAGACAGAGGGAGAGACAGAGAGAGAGGGAGACATACAGCCGGAGAGAGAGAGACATACAGCCGGAGAGAGAGAGAGACATACAGCCGGAGAGAGAGAGCCATACAGTCGGAGAGAGAGAGAGAGAGGATCCCTTTGCTCTGACTGAAGGTAATGACTGCCAATTGACTGCCTGTTCCCATAATCCCCTGTGTCACCATCGACAGATCCTCTTGACCTCTGGCCCCTGAATGTAAGGGAGGAATGACAGGAAGTGACAACTTAATAAAACAACCTCACAGGTCAGGGTTCAGCAGGGGTCTCTGTTGTAGAGAAAAGATGACCAAGGATTCTGACTTTGATAAGTGCTTGACTCAACAGTGAACCCAAATCAAAAAAACAGAAATGGCTAAATATTCTGCAGTTTAAAATCTGTGTTTACAAATGTGCTGTGTTTCTATCTTCAGTATCTGTGATGGAAAGACCTTGCATTAGTCTGCATCCCTGTTCTTTTGGATTCTATGGTTAGTTCACTGTGTAACCTTTTGGTAGGCTACTCCAACCCACCTAGTCAAAGAACAGTGGACAGGTGGTTTGTTTTTACACTTAAACACATGCAATGATGTGACCTAAGCAGTGAGTTTGTATTTGCATGCTCGAATGTATGCAGTAAATATTTCCACTCGAGCTCAAGTGACTGACTTCATGGCTGAATCAAAGGTTGTTAGCATTGGCACACACATACTCAACAAGTTTGAACTGAAGCTAAATCACAGACAGTTAACTTCACCAGTAAACACAAGTTATAGCATTACATTGGGACTGGAATCAACAGCTAAACACATAAAACTCATACATGTAAGCATCAATAATTCTGACACCATCAGTTAGTTTAATGCACAAACTCAAGCAGCCAGAACCGTGCCAACATAAGCAACCATTAACTTTCAAACACTTACTTGTCATAGTATAAGTTAACCCCGCACACATTTTCCAGCTCTAAACAAACAATCGTACTGGAATCAAACCCCCTGAGCATTTAGACAGCTATGTCTGTAACTATGTCTGCAACTATGTCTGCAATTATGTCTGTAACTATGTCTGCAGCTATGTCTGTAACTATGTCTGCAACTATGTCTGCAACTATGTCTGTAACTATGTCTGCAACTATGTCTGTAACTATGTCTGCAACTATGTCTGCAATTATGTCTGTAACTATGTCTGCAGCTATGTCTGTAACTATGTCTGTAACTATGTCTGCAATTATGTCTGTAACTATGTCTGTAACTATGTCTGCAACTATGTCTGCAACTATGTCTGCAACTATGTCTGCAATTATGTCTGTAACTATGTCTGCAATTATGTCTGTAACTATGTCTGCAGCTATGTCTGTAACTATGTCTGCAATTATGTCTGTAACTATGTCTGCAGCTATGTCTGTAACTATGTCTGTAACTATGTCTGCAACTATGTCTGCAATTATGTCTGTAACTCTGTCTGTAACTATGTCTGCAACTATGTCTGCAATTATGTCTGTAACTATGTCTGCAACTATGTCTGTAACTATGTCTGCAGCTATGTCTGTAACTATGTCTGCAGCTATGTCTGTAACTATGTCTGCAGCTATGTCTGTAACTATGTCTGTAACTATGTCTGCAGCTATGTCTGTAACTATGTCTGTAACTATGTCTGCAACTATGTCTGTAACTATGTCTGCAATTATGTCTGGAACTATGTCTGCAACTATGTCTGCAATTATGTCTGTAACTATGTCTGTAACTATGTCTGCAGCTATGTCTGTAACTATGTCTGTAACTATGTCTGCAGCTATGTCTGTAACTATGTCTGTAACTATGTCTGCAGCTATGTCTGTAACTATGTCTGTAACTATGTCTGCAATTATGTCTGTAACTATGTCTGCAGCTATGTCTGTAACTATGTCTGTAACTATGTCTGCAGCTATGTCTGTAACTATGTCTGCAGCTATGTCTGTAACTATGTCTGTAACTATGTCTGTAACTATGTCTGCAGCTATGTCTGTAACTATGTCTGCAGCTATGTCTGTAACTATGTCTGTAACTATGTCTGCAGCTATGTCTGCAATTATGTCTGTAACTATGTCTGCAGCTATGTCTGCAATTATGTCTGTAACTATGTCTGCAACTATGTCTGCAACTATGTCTGTAACTATGTAACTTCTGACAAGGCAGGCTGAATGGCTTGGCACTGTCTGCTAGCGGCTAGTTATCTCTCTCCCACATTACAGGGGTATCTGTAGAGCTGAGAGATGGAGCTGTGTGAGTGATCTACATGTCAGCAGCCTGCTGAGCCGAGGTCTGAAGAGACCAGCCAAACCTGTCAGGGAATTTGTCATCGATCCCTCTTCCTTGTCATCCACTT
This sequence comes from Oncorhynchus nerka, assembly GCF_034236695.1. Lineage (NCBI taxonomy): Eukaryota > Metazoa > Chordata > Actinopteri > Salmoniformes > Salmonidae > Oncorhynchus > Oncorhynchus nerka. The sequence goes on from NC_088408.1 coordinate 23,029,118, forward strand.
TATCTGATCCTGCTACATTTCTGCTTCCATCCATGTCCTCTTCCTCCTACATGCACTGCTCCTCCCCCCTCCATGCACGCCTTCTCCTCTTCCTCCAACCCTCCTCCTCTTCCTCCATGCCATCCTCCTCCTCCTCCATGCCCTCCTCCTCTTCCTCATCCATGCCCTCCTCCCCCTTCATGCACTCTCCTCCTCCCCCTCCATACACCCCTCCTCCTCCTCTTCCTCCATGCCCTCCTTGTCCTGCTCCTGCTGCTCCTCTTCCTCGCATCCCCCTCATCCTCTCTTGGAGCAAATATAAAAATGGAATCTGTCCTCTTGGGAATGTAAAGTATGTATTAGAACAACAAAGAAACGATTCGATTTTCCCCAGATGGCTTCGCGTTTAACCAGATGGCTTCGCGTTTCACCAGATGGCTTCGCGTTTAACCAGATGGCTTCGCGTTTCACCAGATGGCTTTGCGTTTCACCAGATGGTTTTGCATTTCACCAGATGGCTTTGCGTTTCACCAGATGGTTTTGCGTTTCACCAGATGGCTTCGCGTTTCACCAGATGGCTTCACGTTTCACCAGATGGCTTCACGTTTAACCAGATGGCTTCACCTTTCACAGATGGCTTTACATTTCACCAGATGGCTTCGCGTTTCACCAGATGGCTTTGCGTTTAACCAGATGGTTTCGCGTTTAACCAGATGGCTTCACGTTTCACCAGATGGCTTCACGTTTCACCAGATGGCTTCACCTTTCACCAGATGGCTTCGTGTTTAACCAGATATCTTCGTGTTTAAGCAGATGGCTTCACCTTTCACCAGATGGCTTCCCGTTTCACCAGAAAACTTCACGTTTCACCAGATGGCTTCACCTTTCACCAGATGGCTTCACGTTTCACCAGATGGCTTCACCTTTCACCAGGTGGCTTCACCTTTCACCAGATGACTTCACGTTTTTACGTCTGCTGTTTTGGGTACAGAATATGCTAATATTTTCTCAATAGCACCTTCACTTCCCTTAATAGACCATATTGTTATATGTAATACATTGTGAAAAGCCTTAGTATGTTTCATTTTACAAGGTTTGAATGCTCTAATGTTAAAACTCCAGTTACACTGTGGCCTAGACCATTTCTGTGGTCTAGGAGATGAGTCCTTCATGCACCATGTGCTTGGAAGTGGTTCCAATCACATGGAAACTATAACCAACCACCCACTCCGGTCTCAACAACACGTCTGCTGGCTCCTAGCATGTCCAGGCTACGTGTGTCTACTGTCTACAGTGCAGGGTTTATTCTCTCTGTCTCTGTGGGTCTGGCTTGGTGTCACTAGGTGATTTATATGACTGAGAGAGAAAGGACTGCTCTGGATATCCGTCCTGTGTGACCATGTCATCTTCATGTTTCTGGCTCTCCTCTCTGCAGTCTCTCTGCTGCACCGACAATTTGGTGGACAAATATACAATCAACCTCGCTACAGACAGCCCCTTTAGTTAGGGCCGAGCAGTGTGTGAGTTATGGTCTCCAAATGGAAACTGTGGAATTATGGGTGAGCTGCAGGGACTCTTGTCCGTGGGAGGAGGGAGGGAGGGAGGGAGAGAGAGAGAGCGAGAGAGAGAGAGAGAGAGAGAGACAGATGTCTACAGCCTTGTGGCACAGCATTCACTATAGAACTATACTCAACAAACTATCAGAAACATTGGTTGTTCTCGACAGTGTTTGTGTGCTTGAGCGTGCTTGTATGCATGCACAGTGTGTGTGTGTGTGTGAGGTAAAGAGGGGGTTACTGCTAGCCCTCTCACCATGCACAAGCTTCTGTAAAGACCAACGGCAGGCTCAAAAACAGCATTGCAGGAATTCCTTCCTAATTGTACATTTTGGCGTCATTTCAAAGAGGAGAAGAAGAGAAGTGCTAGGGCCAGATACTGAGAGTCTTGTGATAGGCCGATGTGGGCCAGCACCAACCTCCCCTGGGCTATTTAAAGGTACAGTAGGCTATATGTTCCGCTGTGCAGCGGGGCACCCACCCTTCCGCCGGTCTCCATATTGGAACCAGATGCTGCTGGATGCGAGGCCCCACTAATGGAAGTGGACAGGGCAGATGGAAGTTCCTCGCCCTGCCTGCATACCTCCCCCTGTTGGCTTTCACATGATTGAACATTTCTGCTGCATGGGTGGTGGTGTGTGGGGTGGTCCACCCAGGAACACATACACACATATTGTCACGCCCTGACCTTAGAGAGACGTTTTATTTCTCTATTTGGTTAGGTCAGGGTGTGATGTGGGGTGGGCATTCTATGTTTCTTTATTTCTATGTTTTGGCCGGGTATGGTTCTCAATCAGAGACAGCTGTCTATCGTTGTCTCTGATTGGGAATCATACTTAGGTAGCCCTTTTTCCCTCCTTTCAGTGTGAGTAGTTGACTTTTGTTAGTGGCACTAGACCCCTGAAAAGCTTCACGGTTGTTTTGTATTGTTTATTGTTTTGTTGGCGACATTCTAATAAAAAGGAATATGTACGCTCACCACGCTGCACCTTGGTCCGCTTCTTACGACGGCCGTGACACACATGTACACACATGCACGCATGCGTATGCACAAACTCACTCACACGTAAACACACACACCCCTCAGATCCAGCAGCAGAGAGGAAGAGGACTTGTTTGACCTTTAGAAGATCAAAGGATGTTCCACAGCTGGAGATAGAGGGGTTACGTACTGTGAAACATCCATACAATACTTATGACAACGCTGATAAGATTGGCATGTTTACTACAGTCCGCCAAACTGTTCACCGTGGTCTACATGGCACGTGGTGTCACTGAAAGAGAAAAGAGTTCAATTAAATGTTGAAAAACACATTTATAGAGTTGGGAAATAGCTCGAAGGAATTGCATATACAATGTGTATAAAACCATAGTAGTTCATTTCATAATTTCATCAACTTTAATAGTATAATTTTTTTTAAATGCATTGTGGAACTTTTCTTTGTGTGTTACCAGATCTGTTAAAATCGCTACAAAAACACTACACACAAAATTTAAAGAAGTATTAATAGCAGCTCATAAGCAGTGGTTCCTATGTGGACAAATTCATTCAAGTTTTAGCAACCGATTGGATTCATTATGTTTTAGTGTTCACAAGTTAATGACATTGTCCTATTGACTGGTAGGGACTCTGGGAGTGTTGTGTGTAGTGGAGCTTGTGTCTATTTGTGTCTACTTTGAGTTTGACCAGAGAGTCTGAAGCCCTTTGAGCGTTCATCACCTGGCCCTAAAACACTGGCATGGCACTAAGCCTGCAACTCTATCCAGCCATAAATTACTACAGCGCCTAGCAACCATAAGAACAATTGTATGATGTGTGTGTGTGTGTGTGTGTGTGTGTGTGTGTGTGTGTGTGTGTGTGAACAAGAAATAGAGCTCCATAGTGTGTTGCAGTTGGTAAACGAGGCAGAGAGGTAGGAGGAATTATGGCAGGGAGGCAACTTGAAATGCTGCATGGCTTTACACAGCCAAACGCTTGCTGTTTGGTAACCTAACATCGTGACACAACCGTGCACAAGTTTGCATTTATTTTTTGTTTTATTTATGTGTAATAATGTTTTATATTTTGACAAACAAGCATGGCCTTGAAAGTGACCAAAATGTGTCAGTAAATAGATTATTTTCGCTTCAAGTCAGGTCAAACTGATGCAAATAATGAAAGAATCCTTTTGTAGGCTTTACAGTGGACTAGAGGCGGGCTGCGCACACCTTTCATCTACAGACGTTAAAGCATTAGATGTTTTTTAAACTTGATTTAACTAGGCAAGTCAGTTAAAACCTGTTGAGTGTTTGGATGAAAAATGTATCCAAATTAAACTGTCTATTTCTCAGGCCCAGAAGCTAGAATATGCATATAATTGATTAGGATAGAAAACACTCTAAAGTTTCCAAAACTGTCAAAATATTGTCTGTGAGTAGAACAGAACTGATATTGCAGGCGAAAACCTGAGGAAAATCCAACCCAGAAGTGCTGTTTTTCCTGAAAGCTCTCTGTTCCATTGCCTGCCTTCGCTCCATTGAAAGGGACATCAACCAGATTCCTTTTTCTATGGCTTCCCCATGGTGGGAACAGTCTTTAGACATAGTTTCAGGCTTTTATGTTGAAAAATGAGCGAGAAAGATCACATTTTGTCAGTGGATGGCTGGGTGCCAGCAGCGTTTTGCATGCGCAACAGCTTGGAACAGACATTTCTCTCTCTCTCCTATTGAAGAAGCTTCAGTCCCGGTTGAAATAATATCGATTATATATTGTCAAAATAACCTGAGGATTGATTATAAAAAAACGTTTGACATGTTTCTACGAACTTTAACGGATACTATTTGGAATTTTCGTCTGCGATGTCGTGACCACTCGAGCCTGTGGATTTCTGAACATAACACGCCAACCAAATGGAGGTATTTTGGATATAAAAATAATCTTTATGGAACAAAAGGAACATTTATTGTGTAACTGGGAGTCTCGTGAGTGCAAACATCCGAAGATCATCAAAGGTAAGCGATTTAATTTATTGCTTTTCTGACTTTCGTGACCAATCTACTTGGCTGTTAGCTGTTTGTAATATTTTGTCTACTGAGAGAGATGTCCTTACATAAACGCTTGGTATGCTTTCGCCGAAAAGCTTTATTGAAGTCTGACATGCCAGGTGGATTAACAACAAGCTAAACTGTGTTTTGCTATTGCACTTGTGATTTCATGAAAATTAAATATTTTTAGTAATTTAATTTGAATTTGGCGCTCTGCAATTCAGCAGATGTTGATGAAAATGATCCCGCTAACGGCATGGGTGCATCAAGAAGTTTTAAGAACAAATTCTTATTTACAATGACGGCCTACCCCGGCCAACGCTGGGCCAATTGTGCACCACCCTATGGGACTCCAAATCACAGCCGGATGTGATATAGCCTAGATTTGAACCGGGGGACTGTAGTGACACCTCTTGCACTAAGATGCAGTGCCTTAGACAGCTGCACCACTCGGGAGCCAGATGTTGTCAGAGTGTGAAGGAAAAGCCTGTGGATTGACAGGAAATGTCTTCTGTGATTGTGTGTGGTGTGTAGCTGGACTTGGTTGACCCGCTGCGACCTCTCAGTTCAGCCTCAGCCATCTCTGCCCGGATCAAGATCCAAGACAACATTAACAACCAATCCCCATCTGTGTAGATTGGGAATATAATCTGATCTAAATGCTGTAGTGACCTGTAGGAGAAGGTCATGACTTGAGGAGTCTGTGGCTATTACAATCCTTCTATTAGAAACCTTTATTGGCTTAGAAACTGTAAAATGGGCAAAAAATAAATTTTATAGGAATACCCTATAGGTTTTCAGATTAAAGGGATTAAATCTGTGAGGGATTCATCCTGACTGAGCCGTGCATTCAGGGACGAGGAAATCAAACGAGTGACAGACTCAGACATGGGTTACCGTACGTTGTCCCCTGAACTGAGAGGTTAAGAGGTTGTATTATTAACACACACACACTCCTTGGGGGGTAAAGAGGTTGTTTTGTTTCTGCTGTCCGTGCCCTATGGCTGTGATTAAGAGAATGTCCCTGTCCTCTGCGTGTCCTGATGTTTAAATGTCACAGCTATTGCAGGAATGCTAAGAGGAGAGGCCAGGAGTGGTCATTGCCAGGATGTAAACATCAACCATTTCTTTCTGAAATGGATTTAGGCCACATGAAAGGCCCCTACAGCAGTAGAAAGCCTGATCCAATGGCTAAAAGTCGCCCTGAGGCGTCGATATAGAATCAGATTAAACCCTCCCTAAATCCTAAACTTAACCATTAGGGAGTAAAATGCCAAACTGACCACAAATCAGCATCTAGGGACAGCTTCATCATATATATACTCCGTGGGCGGTTGGCGATTGCCCATGAGGTCAGGGATTGGGAGAGGGGCTTTACCCTGAGATGGCTATCGGAACAGTCAGGGTAACACCCTCTCTGGAGCAGGGCCATGGCAGGGAGCGGACAATAGATCCTTTGTGACTCCCTGATTGGACTATCTGATCATTACAAACACACTAAATGGGGAAGTCAATGTGGGGGTAAAGAAAAGGCTCTCAGTCACAACTGAAAGTTTCTTTGGCTTCATGTTGAGCTGACAGTTTTCAGAATGCGAAGTGGAAGTTGTTTGAGCTCAAAACAGGGTTTAGTGTTGTACCAGCGATTTACAACTCTGTAACTTTCATGAATCCTTTATTTAGCCAGATAACTCATTGAGAACAAGCTCTCTTTTACAATAACGACCTGGTAAAAGTTAGACAACTGTTAATATTGTTGTAATGACCATAAAACATTTGCTCCCCCCCTCCATCCCCATTCCCCCTCCGTCCCCATCCTCCGCTCCCTCCCTGTCCCCCTCTCCATCCCCGTCCCCGCCCCTCTCCATCCCCCCCCTCTCCATCCCCGTCCCCGCCCCTCTCCATCCCCGTCCCGCCCCCTCTCCATCCCCCTCCGTCCCCGTCGTCCCTCCGTCCCCGTCTTCCCCTCCGTCCCTGTCCCCATCTCCCCTCTGTCCCCGTGCCCCCTCCGTCCCTGTCTCCCCTCCGTCCCCGTCCTCCCTCCGTCCCCCTCCGTCCCCATCCTCCCTCCGTCCCTGTCCTCCCTCCGTCCCCGTCCTCCCTCCGTCCCCGTCCTCCCTCCGTCCCCCTCCGTCCCCCCCCGTCCCCCCCCCTCCGTCCCCGTCCTCCCTCCGTCCCCCTCCGTCCCCATCCTCCCTCCATCCCCTCTCCGTCCCCATCCTCCCCTCCGTCCGTCCCCCTCTCCATTCGCATCCCCGCCCCCTCTCCATCCCCATCCCCCTCCGTCCCCGTCCTCCCCTCCGTCCCTGTCCCCATCTCCCCTCTGTCCCCGTGCCCCCTCCGTCCCCATCCTCCCCTCCGTCCCCGTCCTCCCTCCCACCCCCCCTCCTCCGTCCCCCTCCGTCCCCCCCTCCGTCCCCGTCCTCCCTCCGTCCCCCCTCCCTCCCCGTCCCCCTCCGTCCCCGTCCTCCGTCCCCTCCTCCTCCGTCCTCCCTCCGTCCCCCTCCGTCCCCGTCCTCCCTCCGTCCCCGTCCTCCCTCCGTCCCCCTCCGTCCCCGTCCTCCCTCCGTCCCCGTCCTCCCTCCGTCCCTGTCCCCATCTCCCCTCTGTCCCCGTGCCCCCTCCGTCCCCCTCCGTCCCCGTCCTCCCTCCGCCCCGTCCTCCCTCCGTCCCCGTCCTCCCTCCGCCCCGTCCTCCCTCCGTCCCTCCTCCCTCCGTCCCCGTCCTCCCTCCGTCCCCGTCCTCCCTCCGTCCCCGTCCTCCCTCCGTCTCCGTCCCCGTCCTCCCTCCGTCCCCCTCCGTCCCCGTCCTCCCTCCGTCCCCGTCCTCCCTCCGTCCCCCTCCGTCCCCGTCCTCCCTCCGTCCCCCTCCGTCCCCGTCCCCCTCCGTCCCCGTCCTCCCTCCGTCCCCGTCCTCTCTCCGCCCCGTCCTCCCTCGGTCCCCATCCTCCCTCCGTCCCCCCTCCGTCCCCATCCTCCCTCCGTCCCCGTGCCCCCTCCGTCCCCGTCCTCCCTCTGTCCCCCCTCCGTCCCCATCCCCCTCCCCAGTGGTCCGGGATCCCTCAGGGTTTTGTTCAATAGGCACTAAACAGCTAAAAACATTTTGAAACAGAATGAGAAGGGGAGGTACTACCTGATCTACTGAACCTGACCCTGTTGACATGGTTTGAATCAACCAGACATACTGACCCTAGTCCTCTGGGGACGGTTTGTAATGATGCAGATATAGATTCTCTGACAAGGCCCTGACACTTGATATGTTGGTCAACTCCCCGGCACTCCGTGTTAGGTTTACCAAACCATAAACACTGTGTCCGTAGGGACTTGTTGCACTATGAGAAAGCCCAGGACATAGACTGGCAGCCTAGTATATTGCTATGGACCTTCAGCCCCATCTACTGTTGCACTAAACACTACCAGGTAGAGGCTGGCCTTAAACACAGATCTAGGATCAGTTCATGATCCAGAATTGTAACCCGAAATCATAACGTAAGAAAACGTCAAACTGATTTTAGATCAGTGTGTGGGAGCAATGTGGCTCACAGATACACTACTAACTGACTCCACTTACTTAAAGGGGCAATCTGCGATTTAAACCATAACAAAGTGGATTTACCAATCCCAGATTTCCCCTTTAAAGGGGTAGTTCAGGATTTTGGCAACTAAGCACTCTATCTATCTCCCCAGAGTCAGATGAACTCGTGGGATAACAATGTTATGTCTCTGCGTCCAGTATGATGGAAGTTAGAGGTAGATTCGCAATCTAAGCTAGTTAGCATTGGCTCACGAAACGACCTCTAACTTCCTTCATACTAGACGCAGAGACATAAAAATTGTATCCATGAGTTTATCTGACTCTGGGGAAGTAGATAAAATACTGAATTATCCCTTTTAATGTGTTTTCACTGTGTTTCATCTAATAGCACAACCAAATGACACAAATTGCCAGTTGAGATTACATTAAAAGTACATAGTGCAAGTGATCAATGCTGTTCTGCACAGATTATTAGAGCAATTGTGAAGATCTCCACAGACCTGCGACCTTTACATGCTATTTTGAACATGCACGCTTTCAATGATTACATAAGAAGACATTTGTAGCTTATTCATTGACAAAATTGAACTATCCCTTTAAGTTGAGGGAGATAAACAAATTCATCCTCACACCTACAACCAGACACATTCTTTAAGGTTACAAAAATAAGTTAATGACGTCAGAAAGTAGAGTGAAATTCCCACAGCTGTGGCTTCTGTCCCAGGCCAGGTGAGTGTCTCCAGGACATATGTGTACAGTGTTGTAGTCAGGGTAAATAGGTGTCTGTCTACGTCAGAATGTAGCTGTGAATGACCTCTGTGTGATGTGAGAGTTTCACTACCTCAGGGAAACGTCCTATCTTAAGATACAGTACGTGTGCATATCTTGGGACTTCAGGGCAAATGGTTTACTCAATGAAGTCAATTGGAGATCCTACAACTGCTGCGATGAGTGAAAATGTGTGTTGTGAAAATGTGCCTGTGCTACTGAACAGAAAAATTAATACTGCTTAAAATAAGAAGTATCCCTCCTAAAAAGCCTAAATACTTGATATATTGACTTCATGCCCAAAAGTTCTATTGAAATCCATATGTGCATTACACATGCAGAAATGAGGTTGGATTGGTCCATCAGAGAGTTGAACACTAACAGTCCCAGCACCTTCTGAGCTGAGCAGTGTGACCTGAGTTAGTCACATGTCAGAGGTTCCTTCCCCCCTGCCTTCCTTCCTTCTACTAACCTGTATTCTTGTTGGCTTTCTGTTCAGGTTTTCTTAATGACTACTAATAATACAAACCCTCACACATCTCCCTCTGTTTATACAGCTGAAGACGGAAGTTAACATACACTTAGGTTGGTGTAATTAAAACTTGTTTTTCAAACAGCAAAGGACCTTGTCCATTATGGCCAAACAACAGCAAAGGACCTTGTGAAGTAGCTGGAGGAAACAGGTACAAAAGTATCTATATCCACAGTACAACGAGTTCTATATCGACATAACCTGAAAGGCCGCTCAGCAAGGAAGAAGCCACTGCTCCAAAACCACCATAAAAAAGCCAGACTACGGTTTGCAACTGCACATGGGGACAAAGATCGTACTTTTTGGAGAAATGTCCTCTGGTCTGATGACACAAAAATAGAACTGTTTGGCCATAATGACCATTGTTATGTTTGGAGGAAAAAGGGGGAGATTTGCAAGCCGAAGAGCACCATCCCACGGGGGTGGCAGCATCCTGTTGTGGGGGTGCTTGCTGCAGGAGGGACTGATGCACTTCCCAAAATAGATGGTATCATGAGGTGGGAAAATATATAGATATATTTTCAATATATAGATATATTGAAGCAACATCTCAAGACATCAGTCAGGAAATTAAAGCTTGGTAGCAAATGGGTCTTCCAAATGGGCAATGACCCCAAGCATGACCGCAACGTTAACTATTCATGAAAATCGCAAATGAAATGAAATAAATATATTAGCTCTCAAGCTTAGCCTTTTGTTAACAACACTGTCATCTCAGATTTTCAAAATATGCTTTTGAACCATAGCTAAACAAGCATTTGTGTAAGAGTATTGATAGCTAGCATAGCATTAAGCCTAGCATTCAGCATACAACATTTTCACAAAAACAAGAAAAGCATTCAAATAAAATCATTTACCTTTGATGAACTTCAGATGTTTTCAATGAGGAGACTCTCAGTTAGATAGCAAATGTTCAGTTTTTCCAAAAAGATTATTTGTGCAGGACAAATCGCTCCGTTTTGTTCATCACGTTTGGGTAAGAAAAAAAACTGAAAATTAAGTCATTACAACGCGAACTTTTTTCCAAATTAACTCCATAATATCGACAGAAACATGGCAAACGTTGTTTAGAATCAATCCTCAAGGTGTTTTTCACATATCTATCGATGATAAATCATTCGTGGCAGTTGACTTTCTCCTCTGAAGAAAATGGAAACGCGCATGGAGCTGGAGATTACGCAATAATTTCGACGGAGGATACCGGGCGGACACCTGGTAAATGTAGTCTCTTATGGTCAATCTTCCAATGATATGCCTACAAATACGTCACAATGCTGCAGACACCTTGGGGAAACGACAGAAAGTGCATCATTCCTGGCGCATTCACAGTCATATAGGGAGACATTGGAACACAGGGCATTCAAAATCTGTACCATTTCCTGTATGAAATTTCATCTTGGTTTCGCCTGTAGCATTAGTTCTGGGGCACTCACAGATAATATCTTTGCAGTTTTGGAAACGTCAGAGTTTTTTCTTTCCAAAGCTGTCAATTACATGCATAGTCGAGCATCTTTTCGTGACAAAATATCTTGTTTAAAACGGGAATGTTTTTTATCCAAAAATTAAAAGAGCGCCCCCTATCTCGAAGAAGTTAAACAAGTTAAAGGCAATGCTACCATATACTAATTGAATGTATGTAAACTTCTGACCCACTGGGAATGTGATGAAAGAAATAAAAGCTGAAATAAATCATTCTCTCTACTATTATTCTCACATTTCACATTCTTCAAATAAAGTGGTGATCCTAACTGACCTAAGACAGGGAATTTTTACTAGGATTAAATGTCAGGAATTGTGAAAAACCGAGTTTAAATGTATTTGGCTAAGGTGTATGAAAACTTCCGACTTCAACTGTACTGCATGTAACAGCATGGACTGACTGAGACCTGTGTGTGTATGTGTGTGCTCCGTGTGTTCCCTTTCATTCCTTCTCCCATCCCCGATTTCCTTCAGTTCTGAAGTCTTTAGCCTGAAGGTAAAAACACCTACCAGGTTTTTTCTAGGTAAATCTGAGATAAGACAATAGGATCTGTAGAGGTGTCTTGTTACAGACAGAGAGGCAGAGCTGGGTCCAGACACTGTAAACCTCTCCTTTCTCACCTACAAGGTTGCCTCCACACACCAGGTGTGAAAAATGCTACGAAAACATTGTCTTTCATGCCTGCAGCTTTGGGGACCAAAAACGTTTCATCATTTGCCTCCAAACTCATAATTTGACTTAAACTGTTCCGGGTTGGTTGCAGCCCTGCAAGCTGTTGAGTTTTTGATGTATCATATTCAAGTGCATGTGTTCCATGTTATGCTAGTCACTGTTGAGGAATGTGGAGTTAATGGACAATGAAGTTATTGGAGAGAGGGATAGAGAGAGAGAGTACTTTTACCTATTTTCACATCATTACAACACTGTATATAGACATAATATGACATTTGAAATGTCTTTATTCTTTTGGAACATCTGAGTGTAATGTTTACTGTAAATTTTTGTTGTTTATTTCATTTTTGTTAATGATCTACTTTACTTGCTTTGGCAATGTCAACATGTGTTTCCCATGCCAATAAAGCCATTGAATTGAGAGAGAGAGAGAGAGAGAGAGAGAGAGAGAGAGAGAGAGAGAGAGAGAGAGAGAGAGAGAGAGAGAGAGAGAGAGAGAGAGAGAGAGAGAGAGAGAGAGAGAGAGAGAGAGAGAGTAAACACCTGCCTGGAGGTGACAGCATTCCCTCCCACATATGCCCCCCTAGGCACAACTATGACAACATAACCAACAAAAACGGGTCACAACTCCTGCAGCTCTGTCGCACACTGGGTATGTACATAGTCACGGGTAGGCTTCGAGGGGACTCCTATGGTAGGTACACCTATAGCTCATCTCTTGGCAGTAGTACTGTAGACTACTTTATCACTGACCTCAACCCAGAGTCTCTCAGAGCGTTCACAGTCAGCCCACTGACACCCCTATCAGACCACAGCAAAAACACAGTCTACTTAAACAGAGCAATACTCAATCATGAGGCATCAAAGCCAAAGGAACTGAGTAACATTAAGAAATGCTATAGATGGAAGGAATGCAGTTTGGAAACCTACCAAAAAACAATTAGGCAACAACAAATCCAATCCCCTTTAGACAATTTCCTGGGTAAAACGTTCCACTGTAATAGTGAAGGTGTAAACTTGGCAGTAGAAAATCTTAACAGTATATTTGACCTCTCAGCTTCCCTATCAAATCTAAAAATCTCAAATAGAAAACCGAAGAAAATTAACAATAATGACAAATGGTTTGATGAAGAATGCAAAAATCTAAGAAAAAAATTGAGAAACCTGTCCAACCAAAAACATAGTGACCCAGAAAACCTGAGTCTACGCCTTCACTATGGTGAATCACTAAAACAATACAGAAATACACTACGGAAAAAGAAGGAACAGCATGTCAGAAATCAGCTCAATGTAATTGAAGAATCCATAGACTCTAACCACTTCTGGGAAAATTGGAAAACACTAAACAGAAAACAACACGAAGAATGATCTATCCAAAATGGAGATGTATGGGTAAAGAACTTCTCCAATCTTTTTGGTTCTATAACAAAGAATAAAGAGCAAAAACATATACATGACCAAATACAGATCTTAGAATCAACTATTAAGGACTACCAGAACCCACTGGATTCTCCAATTACATTGAATGAGTTACAGGACAAAATAAAAACCCTCCAACCCAAAAAGGCCTGTGGTGTTGATGGTATCCTCAATGAAATGATCAAATATACAGACAACAAATTCCAATTGGCTATACTAAAACTCTTTAACATCATACTTAGCTCTGGCATCTTCCCCAATATTTGGAACCAAGGACTGATCACCCCAATCCACAAAAGTGGAGACAAATTTGACCCCAATAACTACCGTGGAATATGTATCAACAGTAACCTTGGGAAAATCCTCTGCATTATTATTAACAGCAGACTCGTACATTTCCTCAATGAAAACAATGTATTGAGCAAATGTCAAATTGGCTTTTTACCAAATTACCGTACAACAGACCATGTATTCACACTGCACACCCTAATTGACAACCAAACAAACCAAAACAAAGGCAAAGTCTTCTCATGCTTTGTTGATTTCAAAAAAGCCTTCGACTCAATCTGGCATGAGGGTCTGCTATACAAACTGATGGAAAGTGGTGTTGGGGGTAAAACATACAACATTATAAAATCCATGTACACAAACAACAAGTGTGCGGTTAAAATTGGCAAAAAACACACACATTTTTTCACACAGGGTCGTGGGGTTAGACAGGGATGCAGCTTAAGCCCCACCCTCTTCAACATATATATCAACGAATTGGCGCGGGCACTAGAAAAGTCTGCAGCACCCGGCCTCCCCCTGCTAGAATCCAAGTCAAATGTCTGCTGTTTGCTGATGATCTGGTGCTTCTGTCACCAACCAAGGAGGGCCTACAGCAGCACCTAGATCTTATGCACAGATTCTGTCAGACCTGGGCCCTGACAGTAAATCTCAGTAAGACCAAAATAATGGTGTTCCCAAAAAAGGTCCAGTCACCAGGACCACAAATACAAATTCCATCTAGACACTGTTGCCCTAGAGCACACAAAAACTATACATACCTTGGCCTAAACATCAGCGCCACAGGTAACTTCCACAAAGCTGTGAACGATCTGAGAGACAAGGCAAGAAGGGCATTCTATGCCATCAAAAGAAACATAAATTTCAACATACCAATTAGGATTTGGCTAAAAATACTTGAATCAGTCATAGAGCCCATTGCCCTTTATGGTTGTGAGGTCTGGGGTCCGCTCACCAACCAAGACTTCACAAAATGGGACAAACACCAAATTGAGACTCTGCACGCAGAATTCTGCAAAAATATCCTCCGTGTACAACGTAGAACACCAAATAATGCATGCAGAGCAGAATTAGGCCGATACCCACTAATTATCCAAATCCAGAAAAGAGCCGTTAAATTCTACAACCACCTAAAAGGAAGCGATTCACAAACCTTCCATAACAAAGCCATCACCTACAGAGAGATGAACCTGGAGAAGAGTCCCCTAAGCAAGCTGGTCCTGGGGCTCTGTTCACAAACACAAACACACCCTACAGAGCCCCAGGACAACAGCACAATTAGACCCAACCAAATCATGAGAAAACAAAAAGATAATTACTTAACACATTGGAAAGAATTAACAAAAAAACAGAGCAAACTAGAATGCTATTTGGCCCTACACAGAGAGTACACAGCGGCAGAATACCTGACCACTGTGACTGACCCAACATTAAGGAAAGCTTTGACTATGTACAGACTCAGTGAGCATAGCCTTGCTATTGAGAAAGGCCGCCGTAGGCAGACATGGCTCTCAAGAGAAGACAGGCTATGTGCTCACTGCCCACAAAATGAGGTGGAAACTGAGCTGCACTTCCTAATCTCCTGCCCAATGTATGACCATATTAGAGAGACATATCTCCCTCAGATTACACAGATCCACAAAGAATTTGAAAACAAATCCAATTTTGAAAAACTCCCATATCTACTGGGTGAAATTCCACAGTGTGCCATCACAGCAGCAAGATTTGTGACCTGTTGCCACGAGAAAAGGGCAACCAGTGAAGAACAAACACCATTGTAAATACAACCCATATTTATGATTATTTATTTTATCTTGTGTCCTTTAACCATTTGTACATTGTTAAAACACTGTATATATATATACATATATAATATGACATTTGTAATGTCTTTACTGTTTTGAAACTTCTGTATGTGTAATGTTTACTGTTAATTTTTGTTGTTTTTCACTTTATATATTCACTTTGTATGTTGTCTACCTCACTTGCTTTGGCAATGTTAACACATGTTTCCCATGCCAATAAAGCCCTTGAATTGAACTGAATTGACTAGTTTGTTTCAGAATTATATAGTAGCTCCCTCTGCTGGTCACACCACCACATCGTAACATAATACTACATGGAACTCCTCACTTGAAAGCCTTGTTCTTTTTAGAGGATCGACCACATCCCTCATGGCTTTGAACTGCTTATATTCACTAAGTAGTAGTTTGGCCTGCCCGGCATGACTGACTGACTCACTGCTTTATAAGTTTGAGGGGGAGAGAAACTCTTTGATCCACTCCCATTTAGGATCCTCCAACTCACTGATGGCTTTATAATCTAGTGGTAAGTATTACATGGATGCCATCTGAGTGACTGTAGATTCTCAGAATGAGGCTTTTGCTCCAGCCCTGCTCTAACACATTCGATTCAGCTAATCACGGTCCAAATGTGCAGATGATTAGTAGTATCAGGTGTTTTAGAGGGGGCAGGAGCAAAAGCCTGCATTCCCCAGTAGTTCTGTAGGAGGGTTGGCCACTCCTGTATGCTGTCAGTCCACCACAAGTATCCAGTGGATGGCAGGCTTGAGTCATTATTACCTATGTTGTCCTTACTATTCAATTCAACTTCTGTGTTTCAATGACTGGAGTTTCTAAATGTGTACATTCTTATGTAACATGTTGGACAGTAACTCAAATTATATTTGATCTTTAGTTTTGTGAATGGATGTGTAATGCCACTACATCAATCAATCAATAAATAGGCTATATTATATATTGTAAGTGTAGTGTTATGATTCATACTGTACGGATTTACACATAGAGACAGGATGTTATTAAAGTAAGGGAAGGTGCGCTGACTGTCTGATTCATAAAACTCAGACTATCCTAAATAGGTAGGTTAGGCTACCTGTGCTTCTTCCTCACACCTATTGCAAATTATAGTCGGCCTTTGAGAAATAAACAAGATTATAAAATACAAATACAAAAGTATGTGGACACCTGCTCGTCGTACATCTCATTCCAAAATCATGGTCATTAATATGGAGTTGGTCCCTCCTTCACTGCTATAACAGCCTCCACTCTTCCGGGAAGGCTTTCCATTAGATGTTGGTACTTTACTCCGGGGACTTGCTTCCATCAGCAACAAGAGCATTAGTGAGGTCGGGCACTGATGTTGGGCGATTAGGCATGGCTGGCAGTTGGCGTTCCAATTCATTCCAAAGGTGTTAGATGGAGTTGAGGTCAGGGCTGTGTGCAGGCAAGTCAAGTTCTTCCACACCGATCTCAACAAACCATTTCTGTATGAACCTCGCTCTGTGCACTGGTGCATTATCATGCTGAAACAAGAAAGGGCCCCTAAACTTTTGCCACAAAGTTGGACACATAGAATCGTCTAGAATGTCATTGTATGCTGTAGCGTTAAGATTTCCCTTCACTGAAACTAAGGGGCCTAGCCCGAACCATGAAAAACAGCCCCAGACCATTATTCCTACTCCACCAAACTTTACAGTTGGCACTATGCATTTGGACAGGTAGCGTTTTCCTGGCATCCACCTAACCCAGATCCGTCCGTCGGACTGCCAGATGGTGAAGCATGATTCATAACTCCAGAGAAGACATTTCCACTGCTCCAGGAGTCCATTGGTGGCTAGCTTTACACCACTCCAGCTGACGCTTGGCATTGCACATGGTAATCTTAGGCTTGTGTGCGCGGCTGCTCTGCTATGGAAACTCATTTCATGAAGTTCTTGTGCTGATGTTGCTTCCAGGGGCAGTTTGGAACACGGTAGTGAGTGTTGCAACCGAGGACAGACTTTTTTACATGCTTCAGCACTCGGTGGTCCCGCTCTGTGAGCTTGTGTGGCCTGATGTAAAAAGGGCTTTATAAATAAATGTGATTGTGGCCTACCACTTCACTTAGCCTTTGTTGCTACGAGAGTTTTCCACTTCACAATAACAGTGCTTACAGTTGACCGGAGCAGCTTTACCAGGGCAGACATTTGATGAACTGACTTGTTGGAAAGGTGGCATCCTATGATGGTGCCCGTTGAAAGTCACTGAGTATTTCAGTATCAGCCACTCTACTGCCAATGTTTGTCTATGGAGATTACTGTGTGCTCCATTTTATACACCTGTCAGCAACGGGTTTCGGTGAAACAGCCGAATCCACTCATTTGAAGTGGTTGTGTAGTTGTTGGTAGTTTTAAGAGTAATACAGACAGCAGAACTGCATGCTACTGAGACGTTTTACAAGACAATGCTGAAACTTCTAGGCTAGCCTACTTCCTTAACTGTGTGTATGGGGCGGGTACCTGTCCTGAGCGAACGGGACAGCAGACCGCATGAGACCGCACCACACACCACAGAAAAAAAGAGAGAAGAGGTTTCAAACTTATCAAGGTGAGTTTTTTAACATACCTGTGTTCTGTTACGGTTTTAGCACGATAAAAGAGATTGTAGCCTTACGCATGGCGGAGGTTTCGGTTGCGGCTCATTCGCAGTTGAGCCTTTTACTAGGTCAACCAGGTGAGCTAGTTCAGGGCTACAACAAAATTGTGAAACGTCTGGAGATCCCGAGGAGGTTTGAGAAACAACTGGGCTAGTATACAATCTAGCCTATCGTTTATAATGTAAGCCAACATTTCACATTTGTTATGGTATGTGCTACTGAATTTAACCTACTCTATTATAAATCGACATATGAGTCCTTATATATTTTTTAAAATTCATATTTCACCATAGTTGTTTCTCATAACAGTTTTATGAGACCTAAATACGTTTTTTTGTTCCAGATTTCCTCCTGCGAATAAAAATAACACGTATTTAATACCCAGGTTTCCATCGAAACGTTTAATGCGCGTAAAGTAGATATCGGTAAAAAATATATTTAAAAAATAATAATAATAATCATGACAGGCCTGATGGAAACAAACTTTTTCAGTAAACTTTTCAAATACGCTAGACCAGGTAGGATCTCTTTGTGTCGGTAAAATGAATTATGCTCCCAGTACGACGTCGGAAAAGCATGCAGTGTATTAGGCTACAGATTAAATAAATTATGAATTTCATACAGTGGTGGAAGTGCAAGGTGATGAGCGTGGTGATCCTTTCCAATAAATATCGACGGTCTTATTCTGGTGACATGTTAATCGATGCTTGTCAAAACTCAAAATTCTTGCTCGCCCAATATAATAATCTCATCATGTGTACGTGCGCAGAGCACGTGCCATTACCAGTGGGCACACTCGCAATATAACACATGTTTTTGTTGTGAGATAACCATCAGTAAAGTTGAAAATGGGATGAAAATCCATTTAACTTGTATTTTTTAGTCGGTGCATGGATATTATGTGCCCAAAGTCATCGCGCACAACCTTTTACCGGCAACAAGTACATTTGAGGAAAAACTCCCTAGAAAGGCAAAAACATAGCCTGGTTCCTCTAGGTTTCTTCCTATTTATTTATTTATTTTAAATAAAGGGAACACTTAAACAACACAATGCAACTCCAAGTCAATCACACTTCTGTGAAATTGTCCACTTAGGAAGCAACACTGATTGACAATAAATTTCACATGCTGTTGTGCAAATGGAATAGACAAAAGGTGGAAATTATAGGCAATTAGCAAAACACCCCCAATAAAGGAGTGGTTCTGCAGGTGGTAACCACAGACTACTTCTCAGTTCTTATGCTTCCTGGCTGATGTTTTGGTCACTTTTGAATGCTGGCGGAGCTTTCACTCTAGTGGTAGCATTAGATGGAGTCTACAACCCACACAAGTGGCTCAGGTAGTGCAGCTCATCCAGGATGGCACATCCTGTGGCAAGAAGGTTTGCTGTGTCTGTCAGCATAGTGTCCAGAGCATGGAGGCGCTACCAGGAGACCGGCCAGTACATCAGGAGACGTGGAGGAGGCCGTAGGAGGGCAACAACCCAGCAGCAGGACCGCTACCTCCGCCTTTGTGCAAGGAGGAGCAGGAGGAGCACTGCCAGAGCCCTGCAAAATTACCTTCAGCAGGCCACAAATGTGCATGTGTCTGCTCAAACGGTCAGAAACAGACTCCATGAGGGTGGTATGAGGGCCCGACGTCCACAGTTGGGGGTTGTGCTTACAGCCCAACACCGTGCAGGACGTTTGGCATTTGCCAGAGAACACCAAGATTGGCAAATGGAGATGCCGTGGAGAACGTTCTGCTGCCTGCAACACCCTCCAGCATGACCGGTTTGGCGGTGGGTCAGTCATGGTGTGGGGTGGCATTTCTTTGGGGGGCCGCACAGCCCTCCATGTGCTCGCCAGAGGTAGCCTGACTGCCATTAGGTACCGAGATGAGATCCTCAGACCCCTTATGAGACCATATGCTGGTGTGGTTGGCCCTGGGTTCCTCCTAATGCAAGACAATGCTAGACCTCATGTGGCTGGAGTGTGTCAGCAGTTCCTGCAAGAGGAAGGCATTGATGCTATGGACTGGCCCGCCCGTTCCCCAGACCTGAATCCAATTGAGCACATCTGGGACATCATGTCTCGCTCCATCCACCAACCCCACGTTGCACCACAGACTGTCCAGGATTTGGCGGATGCTTTAGTCCAGGTCTGAGAGGAGATCCCTCAGGAGACCATCCACCACCTCATCAGGAGCATGCCCAGGCGTTGTAGGGAGGTCATACAGACACGTGGAGGCCACACACACTACTGAGCCTCATTTTGACTTGTTTTAAGGACATTACATCAAAGTTGGATCAGCCTGTAGTGTGGTTTTCCACTTTAATTTTGAGTGCGACTCCAAATCCAGACCTCCATGGGTTGATAAATTTGATTTCCATTGATAATTTTTGTGTGATTTTGTTGTCAGCACATTCAACTATGCAAAGAAAAAAGTATTTAATAAGAATATTTCATTCATTCAGATCTAGGATGTGTTATTTTAGTGTTCCCTTTATTTTTTTGAGCAGTGTATAACATCTGTGTTTTAATCAAATAAACAGTGCATTCGGAAAGTATTGAGTTTCAACATTTTGTTACGTTACAGTCTGAGTTACCACTACAATGTAGAGCACTTTTAATGGAAGAAACTGCTGTATACAGTGCATTCAGAAAGTATTCAGACCCCTTGACTTTTCCACATTTTGTTACTCTACAGCCTTACTCTAATTTAATAGTTTTTTTTCCGCTCATCAATCTGCACAATATATCATAATGACAAAGCAAAAACGGGTAGATTTTTTTTTGCAAATGTATAATAAAAAACAGAAATATTACATTTACATAAGTATTCTGACCCTTTACTCAGTACTTTGTTGAAGAACTTAAGGCAGCGATTACAGCCTCGAGTCTTCTTGGGTATGCTGCAAGCTTGGCACACCTGTATTTGGGGAGTTTCTCCCATTCTTCTCTGCAGATCCTCACCAGCTATGTCAGATTAGATGGGGAGCGTCACTGCACAGCTATTTTCAGGTCTCTCCGGAAATGTTTGATTGGATTCAGTCCGGGCCACTCAAGGATATTCAGAGACTTGTCCCAAAGCCACTCCTGAGTTGTCTTGGCTGTGTGCTTAGGGTCATTGTCCTGTTGGAAGGTGAACCTTCACCCCAGTCTGAAGTCCTGAGCACTCTGGAGTAGGTTTTCATCAAGGACCTCTCTGTACTTGCTCCGTTCACCTTACCCTCGATCCTGACTAGTCTCCCAATCCCTGCCGCTGAAAAACATCCCCACAGCATGATGCCGCCACCACCATGCTTCACTGTAGGGATGGTGTTAGGTTTCCTCCAGACGTGACGCTTGGCTTTCAGGCCAAAGAGTTCAATGTTGGTTTCATCAGACCAGAGAATCTTGTTTCTCATGGTCTGAGAGTCTTTTTAGGTGCCTTTTGGCAAACTCCAAGCTGGCTATCATGTGCCTTTTACTGAGGAGTGACTTCGGTCTAGCCACTCTACCATAAAGGCCTGATTGGTGGAGTGCTGCCCCCCCTCCCCCTCAGTTTGGCCAGGCGGCCAGCTCTAGGAAGAGCCTTGGTGGTTCCAAACGTCATCCATTAAGAATGATGGAGGCCATTATGTTCTTGGGGACCTTCAATACTGCAGACATTTTTTGGTACCCTTCTGTGCCTCGACACAATCCTGTCTTGGAGCGCTACGGACAATTCCTTCGACCTCATGGCTTGGTTTTTCCTCTGACATGCACTCTTAACTGTGGGACCTTATATAGACAGATGTGTGCCTTTCCAAATCATATCCAATCAATTGAATTTACCACAGATGGACTCCAATCAAGTTGTAGAAACATCTCAAGGATGATCAATGGAAACAGGATGCACCTGAGCTCAATTTCGAGTCTCATATCAAAGTGTGAATAAAATGTCTAAAAACCTGTTTCTGCTTTGTCATTATGGGCTATTGTAGGTAGATTGATGGGGGTGAAATCTATTTAATCAATTTTAGAATATGGCTGTAACGTAACAACATTTGGAAATGGGTAAAGGGTCTGAATACTTTCGTAGGTTGTGTCTATATATGGAAAAATACACATTTAAAAAATTCAACCAATTGATGAACAGACAATCTTGGTTGACCAAGATTTGTTTTAGTTGGGGACAGCCCTACTATATAGAGAATAGGGTGCTATATTTATTTTAGTCAGTCAGTATTGCAAATGAGACTGAACATGCCCTTTTGCTGACCTGTCTCTTCAGTCAGTGTTTTGGGGAAGCCACAGCAGGATCAGTCGCTCAATCATATTTTAGTCATACAACACTTTTCACAAATACATGTGTTAATAAGTCCTCTATCTCTCACCTAAACTCCCTGCTCTCCAGTCAGGGTCATGATAAACACGGCAGAGTATGGCAACACGTCGTGGGAGCTGTCAGTCCAGGTAGACCAGAGAGATGGAGACGAGGGCATGAGGTTTAAACTCCGAGTCAAGGGAGACCTGCACATTGGAGGACTCATGCTCAAACTGGTGGAGAAGATCAGTAAGTCTCTCTCTCTTTCATTCTCTCTTCCAACCCTCTCTGTCTCTCTCTGTCTCCCCCCTCTCTCAGACACAGTACTAGCCTGGAGAACACACCCTTGTTTGCCCTACATTCATCTATAGTGCTGAGTAGTATTGTTCTCCCACAATGCTTCAGTACCACAGCCAGAGGGGCTAAAGTCCACCACTTTATCTCATGTTTATTCACCTGGGAGAAATCTCAAAAGACACCCTATTTCCTGTGTAGTGCACTACCTTTGACAGTTATTACGTCTACTATATGAGTGTCCTACATGAAGAATAGGGTGTGATTTAAGACACATCCTGCCTTCATTCAGGAGGATTAGACACTATGGAATTCCCCTAGTGTAACACGGTATTATAGAGACCTAAGCCTTGGTTTATTTCACATAGATACAAGGTGTGTTGTGTTTGTTACAATGGAAGTAAGGGGGTGTATGACAACATGTACTTTATATGACTAAGCCATATACAGTTGAAGACAGAAGTTTACATATACCTTAGCCAAATACATTTAAACTCAGTTTTTCACAATTCCTGACATTTAATCCTAGTAAAAATTCCCTGTCTTCGGTCAGTTAGGATCACCACTTTATTTGAAGAATGTCAAATGTGAGAATAATAGTAGAGAGAATTATTTCTTTCAGCTTTTATTTCTTTCATCACATTCCCATTGGGTCAGAAGTTTACATACACTCAATTAGTATTTGGTAGCATTGCCTTCAAATTGTTTAACTTGGGTAAAACAGTTTGTGTAGACTTCCACAAGCTTCCCACAATAAGTTGGGTGAATTTTGACCCATTCCTTCTGACAGAGCTGGTGTAACTGAGTCGGGTTTGTAGCCCTCCTTGCTCGCACACACTTTTTCAGTTCTGCCAACAAATTGTCTATAGGATTGATGTCAGAGCTTTGTGATGGCCACTCCAATACCTTGACGTTGTTGTCCTTAAGCCATTTTGCCACAACTTTGGAAGTATGCTTGGGGTCATTGTCCATTTGGAAGACCCATTTGTGACCAAGCTTTAACTTTAATATACAGTATCCACATAATTTTCTTTCCTCGTGATGCCATCTATTTTGAAGTGCACCAGTCCCTCCTGCAAAAAAGTACGCCCTCAACATGATGCTAACCAGCCGCGTGCTTCACGGTTGGGATGGTGTTCTTCGGCTTGCAAGCCGCCTCCTTTTTCCTCCAAACATAACTATGGTCATTATGGCCAAACAGTTCTATTTTTGTTTCATCAGACCAGAGGACATTTCTCCAAAAAGGGCGATCTTTGTCCCCATGTGCAGTTGTAAACCGTAGTCTGGCTTTTTTTATGGTGGTTTTGGAGCAGTGGCTTCTTCCTTGCTGAGCGGCCTTTCAGGTTATGTCGCTATGGGATTCGTTTTACTGTGGATATAGATACTTTTGTACCTGTTTCCTATTAGACGAGAGAATATCGGTTTTAATTGTGCATAATACATACAGCTGTACATGTTTAATGGCAATGTTTGTGCCTTGTGAAAATACTGTCCTTTTACCCAACTATATATCCTCTCTCTTTCCCCCATCTCCATCTCCCCCCGTTAGAGGCCCCTCAGGACTGGTCAGACCATGCTCTGTGGTGGGAGCAGAGGAGCTGTTGGCTGCTGAAGACCCACTGGACCCTGGACAAGTACGGTGTCCAGGCAGACGCTGACCTGCGATACACTCCTCAGCACAAACCCCTGTGCCTGCGGCTGCCCAACATGAAGACGGTCAAACTCACCGTCAGCTACTCTGCCGTCGTCTTCAAGACCGTCGTAAAGATCTGCAGAGCACTCAGTGAGTACCCTAGCCGGATATGAGGCCCTATCCTCAACCCCTAGTCCCTAAGCACTAGCACTAGTGTACTGTAGATCTGAAAGGATTGGATCAGTGTTTAATATGCTCAAGTTCCCATTACTGATTGATGGCAAGGAAAATGTTTGTCATATTGTTTATACTTCTCCAGTCCTCTCACATCTTCACCAGGACTGAGGGGGGTAGAGGCTAGGACCTAGTGGTTAGGGATTTAAATCTAGGTATAGGGGTTTAGGGGTCTAAGGAAGTGGTTCTCAAACCTCTTCTCGGAGACCCCCGGCCCTTCCATGTATTTTATCTATTCCAGATCCAGCACACCTGATTCAACTTGTTAACTAATCATCAAGCCTTTGAATAGGTGAATCAGGTGAGCTGGTTCAGCTCTACAGCAAAATTGGGAAACATCTGGGGGTCTCCGAGGATACATTTGAGAACCACTGGTCTAGGGGTAAGGATGTAGGGTTTAGGGGCAGGAACTCTCCTTGACGTCCTCTCTCCTCTAGACATCAGGAGGCCAGAGGAGCTGTCCCTGCTGAAGCCTCCAGATAACCTGCCCAAGAAGAAGAAGATGAAGAAAGACAAGAACCCAGCGCTGGAAGACATCTTAGATATGGACATCTTCAATGGAGGCTCTGGGAGAACGGGTGAGAGAAGCAGAGTACAATCATATGTTAATCGTGTTATTAGACCGTCAGATCCTTCCCTTCTGTTTTCATGTAAAGACTTCAACCAAGTTAACCATATCCTAGGTGACTGCCTGTTTCTGCTTTACCCAACCCCATTGTTGTTGTCTCTTTGTCAATATACCTTTATTGAATCACAGAAACCATCAGGCCCTCAGGCTAAGTTATCCACATGGTGACGTAAGCCTGGCGTAAACTTTCCTCATATCTCCAAGGTCATCTTCAATCATGCTGTGAAGCTATTTCATTCACCACCATGGCAACACAGTCAAGGTTTAGAACCTCAGGCGAACTCAAAGTGGATCATTTCTGACTTGTATGTCTCACACCACCAGATTCAGCCCACATGGTGGCTTCTGTTGACTTCTGAAACAATCTAAGAAGGAATGGAGAATTCTGAAGATCTAAAAGAATAGAGCGATCATGACAGATATCTGAAAGAATAGTACAGTACGCTGCAATGTTCTCAAGGCTGAAACGCAGACACACACACTTTCTGAGTCTGTTTGAGTAGCTACAGTATAGAGCAGCTGACGATTCCAACTCATAAAATCAGCCTCATTTTGACTGTAGTTCTGAACCATTTCAAAGGTTTTGATATAATCTTATTCGTTATGATCTAAAAGGCAAAACTGATTCTAGATCAGCACTCTCATTATAACATGGTCCCTGAACTGTGTCTCCTCCTCCACCTGACCCCTCCAGGCAGTCCCTTGTACAGTAAGACCATGGTGCCCACCTATGACCCAGAGAATGGGACTCCAGCCTCGGCCACCAGCTTATGGTTTGGGGAAAACCCCCTGACCTCCAGCCAGCCCAACCTGCCCCCTGTAGAGCTGGCCAAGATGTACCAGCAGTTGTCCATGGTGGACAAAGCCATCATCAACGCAGGGTAAGAGTTACTCAGAAACAAAAACCTTGAGATGAACCAGACAATGGCTGTACATGTAGAAGACTTACTAGTTGTTGGCTTTGCTATGCTGGAGGGCAGTTCTCTGTCTCTTCCCTGAACACTTCCTGGTTTACTGTGATAGGCTGCTGATGTGATTGACAGGTGGCTGGACTCCTCCCGCTCCTTGATGGAACAGGGCATCGGAGAACATGACAGACTGCAGCTACGCTTCAAATACCACTGCTTCTTCGACCTCAACCCAAAGGTAACACTAACCCCTAACCTTAAACCTAAGTGAGTGTTTGAATAACACTGAACCTCAACCCGAAGGTGAGACTAACTGTAACTATAACACCATCTCTAACCCTAACATTGACTGATTTATTGATGTGTGTTTCAGTATGATGCTGTGAGGATAACCCAGCTGTATGAGCAGGCTCGCTGGTCCATCCTACTGGAGGAGATCAACTGCACTGAGGAGGAGATGCTCATGTTCGCCTCCTTACAGGTACACACACACACACACACACACACACACACACACATACATATGCGCGCACACATACACGCACACACTATTATCCATCTGGTTTGGTGTCTCAGTCCCAAAGGAGGCATGATGGGAAAGAGGACAATCCCACAGGAGGCAGGGAGGGAGTCTGGTTATCCTCCTGAACTCCTCTGGGTGATAAAATATAAATAACACAAAAGTATTAAGTGAAAAACATAGAATTTCAACTGTTCTTCATCTCTGACTGATTTATTCTCAACTGATCTATAAAAATGATTAAATCCATGAGATGGTTATTGCTCTCACCTGCATTGTTACTGGAATCACAAGACTCTCTCTGTCTCCTCCCAGTCTGTGTCATCGTCTGGCCTCAAGTGTTGAACTAAATACTGTTTCTGGGTTCAGACCTGCCTTTTACACAGCTAAAGACTGGGTATATTTAGGTTTTCAAACTTGTCTGTTCGTTTTATACTCTTCTTATCTACTGTGTATTGTATTCTTATCTACTGTGTATTGTATTCTTATCTACTGTGTATTGTATTCTTATCTACTGTGTATTGTATTCTTATCTACTCTGTATTGTACTCTTATCTACTGTGTATTGTATTCTTATCTACTGTGTATTGTATTCTTATCTACTGTGTATTGTATTCTTATCTACTGTGTATTGTATTCTTATCTACGGTGTATTGTATTCTTATCTACTCTGTATTGTATTCTTATCTACGGTGTATTGTACTCTTATCTACTCTGTATTGTACTCTTATCTACTCTGTATTGTACTCTTATCTACTGTGTATTGTATTCTTATCTACTCTGTATTGTACTCTTATCTACTCTGTATTGTACTCTTATCTAATCTGTATTGTACTCTTATCTACTGTGTATTGTACAATAATCTCCTGTTGCTCTTAGTATGATATATCCCCCAATTCCCATCATTAAGTGTTGATTATTAATGATTTTGTTAATATTGTTTCAGTATCACATATGTAAGATGACCATTTCCACGGAACCTCTGGACTTCTCCAATGAACCGGAGATAGATGAAGTAGAGGCTGCCTTATCCAATCTAGAGGTCACACTTGGAGGAAAAACAGACAGAATATTGGTAAGTGGAGTTTTTATTATTTTAAACGATTCATATTCTTTATATACAGTATAAATGATAGACACGTCTGTATGATTTCAACAGTTTCAGAGGGTGCAACACCTGTCTTTTAAGCAAGGGTTGATAGGTTGTCTGCTTTGATTGCATGTCTCAACATGATGATGTCACAGGATAATTGACAGTTGCCCCCCCCACCCCACCAGGAAGACATCACAGACGTTCCAAAGCTGGCAGACTCCCTTAAGCTGTTCAGGTAAATCCTAAAGGCCACTGTATATGGCCAGAAACACACATTAATAGGGTACTGTATCTGTGTAACACATGGAAACATGGGTTTTCGAAACCAAGAATGATAAGTCATAGAAGTAAAATGCCATTACACTTGACAGAAGGAAAGGTTAGTATGCTACACTGTAGATAGTCCATGACACAGACAGTTCACACAGCAACGTGTGACTGTGTGGGGACACAACCTGTTCACATTTTTCCTCAAATAGTTTTTTGTTGTTGTTTTGTTTCGTACCCCAGGCCTAAAAGGCTGGCATTGCGTTCATATAAGGAGTACTGGTTCGTGTTTAAAGACACCACCATCTCCTACTACAAGAACAAAGAGACAGCCAGCGGAGAGCCGATAGAACAGCTGCATCTCCGAGGATGTGAGGTGGTCCCTGACGTCAATGTGACGGACAAGAAGTTTGGCATCAAGCTGCTTCTCCCAGTGGCTGATGGGATGAACGAGGTCTACATCCGCTGTGACAACGTAAGATGCAATTTCTTATTGAACCAAATTATTATAAAATTTAAAAAATTGGAGTGGGGCACCAAGAACATGACTCCATTGTTCCCCTTACATATTGTGATGATATTCCTGTTTTTATCCAGGAGACGCAGTATGCCAAGTGGAAGGCAGCGTGTACTCTGGCCTCCAAGGGCAAGACCATGGCTTACAGCTCCTACAGGTCACACGTTCTTACTTCATCCTTCCCACGCCTTACCACATTAATAGGCTTCTGACTGTAAACTGACTAGGAGAAACTGGGATTGGTCTAGGTCGGAGGTGAAGAACATCCAGTCGTTCCTGCAGATGAAGAGTCTGGCGCCCCCCCCTGGTCAGTCTGCTCCAGACCTGGATGCCATGGAGATGAACGCTGAGTGCTTTGTCTCTCCTAGATACACCAAGAGGTACAAGACCAAACAGTTGGGGGTCTATCTGCAATATAGGGTGATGATCAATCAAACAAGATTCAGTGTTTGTGAGCCACAGACAGGGAGAGGATGTCATCAGAGCTCTCCAGTGGTTTTATAATCTGACTGACAATCTGTCGACATCCAGATAATTCTATTCCATTCACTTACCCTCTCAGTATTTGTTAAAGGACTGAGTAAAGTAGCCTAAATGTCCCTGTTCTGTCTGCTGTCCAGCTGACAGCGAGGATCCTTGAGGCCCATCAGAACATTGCCAGTCTCTCTTTCAATGAAGCTAAAATGCGCTTCATCCATGCCTGGCAGTCCCTGGCTGAGTTTGGTATCAAATACTACATTGTCAGGTAGGTAAATGTGACCGACCAGGTTCAAACACCTCAAGGCTGTGTTAGCCTGCTGAGATAATGCCTTAGCCTTAGGCGTTAGCTCAGCGAGCTAATGTAAATCTTCTTGTCCCAGGTAAAGTTACTTATCACGTGTGTGTGTTTGTGTGTGTGTGTGTGTGTGCCAGGTTCAGAGGCAGTAAGAAGGATGAGCTGATGGGTATCTCCTATAACCGTCTGATCCGTATTGACATGTCCACTGGCCTGCCTGTCACCACCTGGAGATTCGTCAACATGAAACAGTGGAATGTCAACTGGGAGATCAGACAGGTAAATGGCTCTAGATTGATTGATTGATTGCTTTTTACAGATTAGAAAGCAAGGATAATAGTTGTCTTTGTAATAAGAGAAACAGTTTTTTTACTGAAAATATACTTAACCTTGCAGAAGTATTCAGACCCCTTAGATGAATTCACATTTTATTTTGTTACAAAGTGGGATTAAAATTAATTTAATTGTCTTTTTTTTTCAACAATCTACTTAAAATACTCTGTCATCTCAAAGTGGAAGAGAAATCCCCCCCCCAAAATGAAAAACTAAAATATAGTCGTTGCGTAAGCATTCAGCCCCTCTGTTCAGGCAAGCCTAAATTAGTTCAGGAGTAACATTTAACTTAACAAATCACATAAAAAATTACATGGACTCACTCTGTGTTAAATAATAGGACTTTTTTTATGAGTAACTCTTCCACTTGTCCCCCATACACACAACATCTGTAAGGTCCCTCACTTGTCCCCCATACACACAACATCTGTAAGGTCCCTCACTTGTCCCCCATACACACAACATCTGTAAGGTCCCTCAGGCAAGTTTTGAATTTCAAGCACAGATTAAATTACAAAGACCATGGAGCTTTTCAATAGCCTCATTAAGAAGGGCAGTGATTTGTAGATGGGTGACAATAACAAATCAGACATTGAATATCTCTTAAGTATTATGGTCAAGTTAATAATTATGCTGTGGATTATACATAAACCACCCAGACACAAGATACAGTCGTCCTTCTGAATTGAGCTGCAGGACAGGAAGGAAACAACTTAGGGATGTTAGCATGAGGCCATTGGTGATTTTAAAACAGTTACAGAGTTCAATGGCCGTAATGGAAGAAAACAGAGGATGGATTAACAACATTGTAGTGAATCCACCAGAGTGAAAAGAAGAATACAAATATACAGAATAAAAATATTCCAAAACATGCATATTGTCTACAACAAGGCACTGAAGTAATACTGGAAAAAAAAACATGGCAAATCCAACACAACATATCACTGAGTAACTGCCTCCTTATTTTCAAGCATAGTGTTGGCTGCATCATGGTATGGGTATGCTTGACATTGGCAAATACTGGGGAGTTTTTCAGGATAAAAATAAATGGAATGGAGCTAAGCACAGGCAGAATCCTAGAGGAAAACCTGCTTCAGTCTGCTTTACACCAGACACTGGGAGAGTAATTCACCTTTTAGCAGGATAATAACCTACAACACAAGGCCAAAACAACACTGGATTTGTTTACCAAGAAGATGGCGAATGTTCCTGAGTGGCCAAGTTACAGTTTGGACTTAAATCTGCTTGTAAATCTGGCAAGACTGGAAAATTGGTGTCTAGATATGGTCCCAAATATCTTGACAGAGCTTGAAGAATGGCCTAAAGTTGCCTAAAGTTTTGGGAATGACACAAATATTAATTTTCACAAAGTTTGCTGCTTCAGTCTCTTTAGATATTTTTGTCAGATGTTACTATGGAATACTGAAGTATAATTACAAGCATCTCATAAGTGTCAAAGGCTTTCATTGACAATTACATTAAGTTGATTCAGAGCCAATATTTGCAGTGTTGACCCTTCTTTTTCAAGACCTCTGCAATCCGCCCTGGCATGCTGTCAATTAACATCTGGGCAGCCCATTCTTGCATAATCAATGCTTGGAGTTTGTCAGACGTTGTGGGTTTTTGTTTGTCCACCCGCCTCTTGAGGATAGACCACAAGTTCTCAATGTGATTAAGGTCTGGAGAGTTTCCTGGCCATGGACCCAACATATTGATGTTTTGTTGCCCGAGCCACTTAGTTATCACTTTTGCCTTATGGCAAGGTGCTCCATCATGCTGGAAAAGGCATTGTTCGTCACCAAACTGTTCCTGGATGGTTGGTAGAGGTTGCTCTCGGAGGATGGTTGGTACCATTCTTTATTCATGGCTGTGTTCTTTAGGCAAAATTGTGAGTGAGCCCACTCCCTTGTCTGAGAAGCAACCCCACACATGAATGGTCTCAGGATGCTTTACTGTTGGCGTGACACAGGACTGATGGTAGCGCTCACCTTGTCTTCTCCGGACAAGCTTTTTTCCGGATGCCCCAAACAATCGGAAAGGGGATTCATCAGAGAAAATGACTTCACCCCAGTCCTCAGCAGCCCCAATCCCGCAGCTGAATCAACTTTAGGAGACGGTCCTGCCGCTTGCTGGACTATCTTGGGCGCCCCGAAGCCTTCTTCACAACAATTGAACCGCTCTCCTTGAAGTTCTTTATGATCCGATAAATGGTTGATCTTACTGGCAGCAATATCCTTGCATGTGAAGAACTTTTTGTGCAAAGCAATGATGAAGGCACGTGTTTCCTTACAGGTAACCATGATTGACAGAGGAAGAACAATGATTCCAAGCACCACCCTCCTTTTGAAGCTTCCAGTCTGTTATTTGAACTCAATCAGCATGACAGAGTGATCTCCAGCCTTGTCCCTTGTCCACGTCAACACTCACACGTGTTAACACACGTGAAATCACTGACATGATGTCAGCTGGTCCTTTTGTGGCAGGCCTGAAATGCAGTGGAAATGTTTTTTTGGGGGTATTCAGTTCATTTGCATGGCAAAGAGGGACTT
This sequence comes from Oncorhynchus nerka, assembly GCF_034236695.1. Taxonomy (NCBI): domain Eukaryota; kingdom Metazoa; phylum Chordata; class Actinopteri; order Salmoniformes; family Salmonidae; genus Oncorhynchus; species Oncorhynchus nerka. The sequence goes on from NC_088408.1 coordinate 23,060,821, forward strand.
TGCAATTAATTGCAATTCATCTGATCACTCTTCATAACATTCTGGAGTATATGCAAATTGCCATCATACAAACTGAGGCAGCAGACTCAGCTTTTGGCCACGACTGTAGGTGCGGAAAGCTCTTAGAGACTTACCCAAGAAGACTCACAGCTGTAATCACTGCCAAAGGTTTTTCTAACATGTATCGACCCGGGGAGCTGAATACTTATGCAACGACTACATTTAAGTTATTTAATTTATATATGTAAAAAAATATATATTTCAAATGGTCTTCTACTTTGACACTACAGAGTATTTTGTGTTGATTGTTGACATAAAATGACAAATATATTTTAATCCCACTTTGTAACACAATAAAATGTGAAGAAATCCAAGCGTTATGAATACTTTTGCAAGGTACTGTATCTATAAAGTACATGAATCAATATTAATCCGTACTGTTTGTCTTCAGGTGACCATAGAGTTTGACCAGAATGTGTCGATAGCCTTCTCCTGTGTGAGCTGTGACTGTAAGGTGGTCCATGAGTACATAAGAGGATACATCTTCCTCTCAACACGCTCCAAAGACCAGAACGAGACACTGGATGAGGAACTCTTCCACAAACTCACCGGAGGGCAGGAATGAACCCTGGACATCAGCTTTCACTTAGTGCTGCTGGCAAGAAATCATTTGAAGGCATTGTTGATATGGTTTTGCAGACTACATCAATTATTTGTTCATATTGTAAATTGCAGAGAAAAGTAGAATGTCGTTGTCACTATATTTCGTCCCGAGACCATCTCTACAGGATGGGTAGACCATCTCTACAGGATGGGTAGACCATCTCTACAGGATGGGTAGACCATCTCTACAAGGCCACTTTGTCTGACGGCCTGGCCTACTGCTTTGATTGCATGGTCCATCTGCAGAGACAGCAATTAATTCAGCACATGAGCTATACATCTTGTCACTTGTTTGATTTGGTGTAGCCCAGTCTTTGAATTTAATGTTGTCAGCTACTTTCACAATCAATATACGTTCATTGCCTTGTTTTATACATATTACTTGTTTGATGTTTTAGAATGTAACTTTTTTGCAATTTTATTACAAGTCCAAAATACACTGCTCAAAAAATAAAGGGAACACTAAAATAACACATCCTAGATCTGAATGAATGAAATATTCTTATTAAATACTTTTTTCTTTACATAGTTGAATGTGCTGACAACAAAGTCACACAAATTATCAATGGAAATCAAATTTATCAACCCATGGAGGTCTGGATTTGGAGTCACACTCAAAATTAAAGTGGAAAACCACACTACAGGCTGATCCAACTTTGATGTAATGTCCTTAAAACAAGTCAAAATGAGGCTCAGTAGTGTGTGTGGCCTCCACGTGCCTTTATGACCTCCCTACAACGCCTGGGCATGCTCCTGATGAGGTGGCGGATGGTCTCCTGAGGGATCTCCTCCCAGACCTGGACTAAAGCATCCGCCAACTCCTGGACAGTCTGCGGTGCAACGTGGCTTTGGTGGATGGAGCGAGACATGATGTCCCAGATGTGCTCAATTGGATTCAGGTCTGGAGAACGGGCGGGCCAGTCCATAGCATCAATGCCTTCCTCTTGCAGGAACTGCTGACACACTCCAGCCACATGAGGTCTAGCATTGTCTTGCAGTAGGAGGAACCCAGGGCCAACCACACCAGCATATGGTCTCACAAGGGGTCTGAGGATCTCATCTCGGTACCTAATGGCAGTCAGGCTACCTCTGGCGAGCACATGGAGGGCTGTGCGGCCCCCCAAAGAAATGCCACCCCACACCATGACTGACCCACCGCCAAACCGGTCATGCTGGAGGATGTTGCAGGCAGCAGAACGTTCTCCACGGCGTCTCCAGACCGTCACGTCTGTCACATGTGCTCAGTGTGAACCTGCTTTCATCTGTGAAGAGCACAGGGCGCCAGTGGAGAATTTGCCAATCTTGATGTTCTCTGGCAAATGCCAAACGTCCTGCACAGTGTTGGGCTGTAAGCACAACCCCCACCTGTGGACGTCGGACCCTCATACCACCCTCATGGAGTCTGTTTCTGACCGTTTGAGCAGACACATGCACATTTGTGGCCTGCTGGAGGTCATTTTTCAGGGCTCTGGCAGTGCTCCTCCTTGCACAAAGGCGGAGGTAGCGGTCCTGCTGCTGGGTTGTTGCCCTCCTACGGTCTCCTCCACGTCTCCTGATGTACTGGCCTGTCTCCTGGTAGCGCCTCCATGCTCTGGACACTACGCTGACAGACACAGCAAACCTTCTTGCCACATCTCGCATTGATGTGCCATCCTGGATGAGCTGCACTACCTGAGCCACTTGTGCGGGTTGTAGACTCCGTCTCATGCTACAACTAGAGTGAAAGCACCGCCAGCATTCAAAAGTGACCAAAACATCAGCCAGGAAGCATAGGAACTGAGAAGTGGTCTGTGGTCACCACCTGCAGAACCACTCCTATATTGGGGGTGTCTTGCTAAATGCCTATAATTTCCACCTGTTGTCTATTCCATTTGCACAACAGCATGTGAAATGTATTGTCAATCAGTGTTGCTTCCTAAGTGGACAGTTTGATTTCACAGAAGTGTGATTGACTTGGAGTTACATTGTGTTGTTTAAGTGTTCCCTTTATTTTTTTGAGCAGTGTATATTTCAGAGAGAGTTCTGGTGGTGGGTTATCGTGTTGAAGGAGACATCTGTTTTCAGAGAAAACACTGGAATTTCTGCTGACTGAGATGCACTGAAATAAACTTGAGAAACATGTTTTGGTCAGTTGTTTTCTCTGCAATGGTGATTCCCTGGGAACAATTCATGACATGTCCATGTAACGGATGTGAAACGGCTAGCTTAGGTAGCGGTGCGCGCTAAATAGCGTTTCAATCAGTGACGTCACTTGCTCTGAGACCTTGAAGTAGTAGTTCCCCTTGCTCTGCAAGGGCCACGGCTTTTGTGGAGCGATGGGTAACAATGCTTTGTGGGTGACGATGCTTCATGGGTGACTGTTGTTGATGTGTGCAGAGGGTCCCTGGTTCGCGCTCTGGTATGGGCGAGGGGATGGTCTAAAGTTATACTGTTACATTGGTGCCGTGACCCGGATCACTGGTTGCTGCGGAAAAGGAGGAGGTCAAAAGGGGGGTGAGTGTAACGGATGTGAAACGGCTAGCTTAGTTGGCGGTGCGCGCTAAATAGCGTTTCAATCAGTGACGTCACTTGCTCTGAGACCTTGAAGTAGTAGTTCCCCTTGCTCCTGTGCACAAAGTGAGGTCCACACAGAAATGGTTTGTTGAGATTGGTGTGGAAGAACTTGACTGGCCGGGCACAGAGCCCTGACCTCAACTCCATCGAACACCTTTGGGATGAATTGGAACACCGACTGCGAACCAGGCCTCATCGCCCAACATCAGTGCCCGACCTCACTAATGCTCTTGTGGCTGAATGGAAGCAAGTCCCAGCATCACTGTACCAACATCTAGTGGAAAGCCTTCCCAGAAGAGTGGAGGCTGTTATAGCAGCAACAGGCGGACCAACTCCATATTAATGACCATGATTTTGGAATGAGATGTTTGACAAGCAGGTGTCCACATACACTACATAACCACAAGTATGTCAACATTTTATGTCAATTCTATCGGAACGTACTGTAATGTTGCGTTCATCTGGAGACACCCGAACAGACTCCTCCATCTTGTGTCTCTATCCTCTCTCCTCCAGGCTATGGGTCAGTGATGCAGATGTACCCAGGAGGAGGCCTTGCGAAGGCGGGGGCAGAGAGCTTTGTCTTCCACGATATGCTCCATGAGCTTCCCATCTGTCATGTCAACGCACTGCTGGCAGGGACACTGGACACGGAGGCTAAAGACATAGACGTGGGTGTGGGGAATATAATCCTTTGACAGACCAACAATGCTATACTGTCTCATTGAATCAATGCTATACTGTCTCATCTATTGAATTGATTGATGTGTTGTCACAACTCTAGATGCTGGACAGGCCAATGGAGACAAGTCCAACCTGACCCAGAGAAAGCAGAAGGCAATGGGGGCAGCCCAGACACAGAGGACCAGAGCATGGAGACTAGTACCAGTACAGACCCTGCCGAGGACAAGGAGAGAGAGGAGAGGGAGAAACAGAGAGAGATCAGAGTATGACAACACATAGTGAAGCAGCAAGTTGTCTCTGTTATTTGTCACACTTCCTGGTGCTTGTGTGCTCCAAAGATTTCAACGGTGTACAATTGAAGAGCAACTGTGTGTTGCGTTTCAGGCCCAGGAGAAGATGGAGAAGAGGAAGAAACTGCTGCTGCAGGCGGAGGGTAGGAACGCTGACGGGTGAGTGTTATTCTGTCTTGCTCTCACCCCTCCACATAAGGTCTCTGTTATAATACCACTAAGTTACAGAGTGAACTCTAAAGCATGAACGTGCTGTCAGTAGACATCTATAAGCAGTAATAAACAGTATAACAGCTACTTGGCACTAAGATTACATACCCCTGACACACCAGTTTTGCTCTGTCGGTAATCAGTCAAACATGTCAATGTTAACATCTTCATGTCAACACAAGTAACAAAACAGGAGTGCTTAGCAGTAATCTTGATCCGAAGTGAGATGTCTAGTTAAAGATGATTGATGTTGGGGCTACAGCAGATGTCATCTGATCCTGTGTTTATTGATAGGTTTGTCGAGGGTTGTCCAGTTCTACTGTCCAGTTCTACGTCTAGTTCTACTGTCCAGTTCTACTGTCTAGTTCTACTGTCTAGTTCTACTGTCCAGTTCTACAATATAATATCTCTGGTTCTTCTCCTCAGGTTGGTGATAGCCAGTCGGTTCCACCCCTGTCCAGTTCTACTGTCTAGTTCTACTGTCCAGTTCTACGTCTAGTTCTACTGTCCAGTTCTACGTCTAGTTCTACTGTCTAGTTCTACTGTCCAGTTCTACAGTATAATATCTCTGGTTCTTCTCCTCAGGTTGGTGATAGCCAGTCGGTTCAAACCCTGTCCAGTTCTACTGGGCCTCATCAAGTTCCTCGCCGCCTCCAGACCCTTTGCAGTGTACTCTCAATATAAAGAGGTATGTATCTGAGTGTTCTCTAGTATGCTTCCTAGTGTGCTCTAGTGTGTGTGTTGTGTATTTAATAAGCAGATTACTGTTATTATTCTTTCTAGTAGACCCTAGTGTACTGCCATGTTCACCCGGTCGTGTTCACCCGGTCGTGTTCACCCCGGTCGTGTTCACCCCGGTCGTGTTCACCCCGGTCCTGTTCACCCCGGTGGAGTTCACCCCGGTCGTGTTCACCGCGGTCGTGTTCACCCCGGTCGTGTTCACCGCTGTCGTGTTCACCGCGGTCGTGTTCACCCCGGTCGTGTTCACCGCGGTCGTGTTCACCCCGGTCGTGTTCACCGCGGTCGTGTTCACCCCGGTCGTGTTCACCGCGGTCGTGTTCACCCCGGTCCTGTTCACCCCGGTGGAGTTCACCCCGGTCGTGTTCACCGCGGTCGTGTTCACCCCGGTGGAGTTCACCCCGGTCGTGTTCACCGCTGTCGTGTTCACCGCGGTCGTGTTCACCGCGGTCGTGTTCACCCCGGTCGTGTTCACCGCGGTCGTGTTCACCCCGGTCGTGTTCACCGCGGTCGTGTTCACCGCGGTCGTGTTCACCCCGGTCGTGTTCACCGCGGTCGTGTTCACCGCGGTCGTGTTCACCCCGGTCGTGTTCACCGCGGTCGTGTTCACCGCGGTCGTGTTGTTATTAAACTCTTGTCATTTCCATCTCTGTCTGTCTCTCTCCCACAGCCTCTGATAGATTGCTGTACAAAAGCTCAGGGAATAAGGCGGAGCGGTCAGCCTGCCTGGATCAGACATTACCAGGTACAGTTTGATGAGGCTTATACAACTGTCTCTGTGGAAGCGTCCATGTTTGTAATATCAGCACGACCTCTGACCTCACTGTCTCTGTGTGTAGGTGTTGCCTAACAGGACGCACCCTGTGCTGCTGACGAGTGGGGGCGGGGCTTACCTCCTCTCCGGGATGACCGTTACTACAGATACAACTAAAGCAAAGACAGGCTCAACTACAGCAGAAGAGCCGGCCACAAAGAGACGAACTCAGAGACCACAGAGGGATGACACTATTGATGGGTGCCCAGAGTTTGTCTAATTTAAATAATTGATGACTTGATTTACATGTACTTGTGGAGGTGGGGATAGAATCACTGAAGTGTCTCTCCCTCTTGCTACCAGTTCTAAACGATCATGGTTGTTATTCAGCCCTGGAGCTGCTCTCCAAAGCTCTAAGCTCCCAAATGTAGCATTTTGTTTGTATTTTATACTCTTTTAGCAGAAAGTGCCATGATGTAAAGTAGCCATTTGCTATCACAGCCTCCTTACTGTGCTGCATTAGTGGGAATTTCAATAAATACAGTACTGTTAAAATACTATTACTCTTGATAACCAACTGTGTTGCGGAGGTATTAAAATCCTGAGATACGTGTTCATTTTGGTCCCAGAATAATTCATTTTATTAAATGCAGACTGAACAAACAAACAACCATTCAAAAGTTTGAACAAAACTGTCATGCGTACTTTAAATATATAGATATCCGGACAAATTAGCAAAGCATCTACTTTATCTTTATACTATTATACTTCTATATGAACTAAACAGTCTCTTTTGAGAACATCAACATTTCACAGGTACAAAGGTTAACACAGCAGTATTTGCAGCAAGGCTCTTGGATGTTAGTGTTTTTTTGTCCGGAACGCTGACGGGTCAGTCTCTCTCTCTCTCTCTAGTCTTTTGTTACTATCTCAGTGTGCTAACCTTGTGTATCTTAGCATCCCTGTCTGCATGCCTCTGCCTGTCTATCTATTCACTCCTGTCCTCCTGCATCCTCTCAGATATCTTCTGTAACTCCATGTCCATAGCTGCTATGTTCTCCAGCTCCTTCTCCTGAAAACACAACATACACACACAGAGAGAGAGCGTTATTACTGCTAAATACACTGAACAAAAATATAAACGCAACATGTGAAGTGTTAATCCCATGTTTCATGAGTTGAAATAAAAGATCCCTGAAATGTTCCATACGCACAAAAAGCGAAGTTCTCAAATTTCCTGCACAAATGTGTTTTCATCCCTGTCAGTGAGCATTTCTCCTTTGCCAAGATAATCCATCCACCTGACAGGTGTGGCATATCAAGAAGCTGATTAAACAGCATGATCACTACACAGGTGCACCTTATGCTGGGGACAATAAAAGGACACTCTAAAATGTGCAGTTTTGTCACACAACACACTGCCACTTGTCACGAACCGGCTCAAAGCCCGTAACAAAGGGAGACAACGTGGAGATAAGGAGTAACAAAATATATATTTATTAACTAAAGCAACTAAGGAAAATATACAATGGTGTGTGTAATCAGTAATCAGTAGTGTAAGTGAGTGTTTTGCATGCATGAATGTGATAATGCAGGGTGTTGAAAGGTGCCAATGCAAACAAACAAAAAGTCACCAAGAACCACCACACAATCTACAAAGGTGTCTGCATGGAGAGAGTCTCCTCCATGAATGTGGAAGAGGTCTATTTATCCTGGGAGACACCTGGCCCAGGTGTTTCCCATGTAGCTGACGACCCTCCCAACTCCGCCCACCGGCATCCTAATAAGGAAACGAGAACAAAGACAGAATACGGCAGACAAGAGTGGGAGGGTCGTCACATTCCCCCCCCCATAAAACCGGGGATCAACAAGGACCCCGGAACAACATACCGGCCTCCCGCGTCCCAAATTGACACAGGCCCCTGCGTCCCAAATTGACACAGGCCTCTGCGTCCCAAATTGACACAGGCCTCTGCGTCCCAAATTGACACAGGCCTCTGCGTCCCAAATTGACACAGGCCTCTGCGTCCCAAATTGACACAGGCCTCTGCGTCCCAAATTGACACAGGCCTTTGCGTCCCAAATTGACACAGGCCTCTGCGTCCCAAATTGACACAGGCCTCTGCGTCCCAAATTGACGAGGGGTTGTGTGTTCACACCTCCACCTGCACCAACCAACCTCCTCCTCAGACCTCAGCAACCTTTGTGCATAGGAAGCAATATTTTAAGAGGAAAGAAGAACACAAGACCAGGAGGGAACAGACAGGAAAGATAGAACATGACAACCCGAAACAATGGTCAGTCACGTAAACATTCAGGAACATGGCACAAAAGACCAACAGCTACAAGCTCCAACGAAAAGAACATCAGGGTCCTTCTTAATTTTTACAACTCACAACGATTCATAGTCACTTCCAGCGATTCATAGTCACTTCCAACGATTCATAGATTTCACGTGCCCTACTCGTCAGTGGCACCTGCCAATAGCCTTTTAACAGGTCAAATTTGCTCACAAACTTAGCTGCACCGACTTGATCAACACAGTCCTCCATCCGAGGAAGAGGAAATGAATCTTTGTGACACTGTTTACCTTACGGTAGTCCGTACAAAAACGGTTTGTTCCATCCGGTTTCCTGATCAAGATACAGGGAGAAGCCCAACTGGAGAAAGAAGGCTCTGCTATCTTACTCTCCAGCATGTACTTGACCTCAGCATCCAGACAACGTAGTTTCTCTGAAGAAACTCTATAGAACCGCTGACGAATGGGGTCAGCACCTCCAATGTCAATATCATGTTATATTAAGTTTGTACGTGTAGGTGTATCAGAAAACAAACCTGGAAATCTCTGAATCAGACCAACCATCTCTTTCCGCCCATCAACAGGTAGGTGAGTGAAAAGACTGTCTAAAATATCCAGTGTTTCTGAATTTTTCAATCTACCCTGCAATATACAATCGTCAGGACCAGGAACATCTTCCTCCTCATGCACAGATCTAGCACGACAAGAACCCAAGGAAACAACGGTATCAGCCAAAAGAACAGGTTTACCGTCCTCTGTAGAATCCCACTGTTCAGTCTCAGAGGAACGTGCATAATAGGGTTTTAACAGATTTACATGGCACAGCTGGTGTGCTTTCCTCCGTTCTGGAGTGGCAACTAGATAATTTTGCTCAGTGTACTGGCGCACCACTGTATATGGACCTTGAAACTTGGCTTGAAAAGGAGAACCAACAATTGGCAGCAGAGCAAGAACCTGGTCACCAGGACTAAAGTGACGAGGCTCAGTTCGGCGATCAAACATATGTCTCAAGTTTTGAGGGAGCATGCAATTGGCATGCTGACTGCAGGAATGTCCACCAGAGCTGTTGCCAGAGAATTCAATGTTAATTTCTCTACCATAAGCCGTTTGAGAGAATTCAGCAGTAGGTCCAACCGGCCTCACAACCGTAACCACCTCCAGCCAAGGACCTCCACATTCGGCTTCTTCACCTGTGGGATCGTGTGAGACCAGCTACCTGGACAGCTGATGAAACTGGATTTGCACAACCAAAGAATTTCTGCACAAACTGTCAGAAATCGTCTCAGGGAAGCTCATCTGTGTGCTTGTTGTCCTCACCAGGGTCTTGACCTGACTGCAGTACGGCGTCCTAACCCACTAGTGGACAAATGCTGACCTTTGATGGCCACTGGTACGCTGGAGAAGTGTGCTCTTCACGGATGAATCCCGGTTTCAACTTTACTAGGCAGATGGCAAACAGCGGGTATGACGTCGTGTAGGAAATGTTTTCTGATGTCAATGTTGTGAACAGAGTACCCCGTGGTGGTGGTGGGGTTATGGTATGGGCAGGCAGGCATAAAACTACGGACATGAACATAGAGATACCTTGACGAAATCCTGAGGTCCATTGTCGTGCCATTCATCTGCCGCCATCACCTCATGTTTCAGCATAATAATGCACATCCCCATGTCACAAGGATCTGTACACAATTCCTGGAAGCTGAAAATGTCCCCGTTCTTCCATGGCCTGCATAATCACCAGACATGTCACCCATGGAGCATGTTTGGGATGCTCTGGATCAACCTGTACGACGGCGTGTTCCAGTTCCCGCCAATATCCAGCAACTTCACACAGCCATTGAAGAGGAGTGGGACAACATTCCACGCACCACAATCAACAGCCTGACCAACTCTATGTGAAGGAGATGTGTCCCACTGCATGAGGCAAATGGTGGTCACAACAGATTCTGACTGGTTTTCTGACCCAGGCCTATCTTTTTTTAAGGTCTCTGACCAACAGATGCATATCTGTATTCCCAGTCATCTAAATCCATAGATTAGAGACACATTTATTTATTTCAATTGACTGATTCCGTTATATGAATTGTAACTCAGTAAAATCTTTGAAATTGTTAATGTTGCGTTTCTATTTTTGTTCAGTGTAGCTTAATGTTGGCCTCCATCCAAGGAAGAAAGAACATATAGGCATTTATTCCGTAGAAGTGCCTTTCAATTAAACCCCTTGCTCCTGGAATCTGACTCTCCCCTTAATTAGCCACTGCTTTCCCTGGATCTTAATACAGTCAATAGTGTAGATATTCCCACTACCGGAGTCCCATTGTAGGGGATGCTGCTGCAGTGTAGTCTGAAGACTGTCAGGATGAAAAATAATACCCTAGAGTCATCCATTCTCCCCCCTCCCCATTGTATTTCCTCGCTCCAGAGCAGGTGGTGTGATAGAGAGTTTATACCCGGGCCGACCACTATCGGCTCTAATAGGGGTGGGTTGTAAGGGGATGCAATAACTTAGGTTTTGGTGCAATCGCTGCTGCAGCCATGAAAACCATGCGAGGGAGAGAGGAGTAGCCTTTTTCTCTGCAGCTAGATGCACATTTTCTAAACGTGTGGTTTTATTACTTTCAGATGACTCCCACAGTGCAGAGGACACCATTTATTTTAGGGACACACATCTCTTGTTTAGCCTACTATCATCACAGTGAAGACAGTGCCAAAGAACAATGTTGCAGAATAATATATTCATTACATTAATTATCTAGGAAGACATGCCTGGAGTCAAAGGGCTTTTCTCTGTGGGCATTTGTACCTGCGCTGATTCACACACAGGCTGTTTCCATTCCAGAATATCAAGGCTCATTTTGAGTTGTGAAGCCTCAACCCGAGCCAGGTCTCCTAGAGATAAACATATGGCTTCTGCATGGTTATGTAACCAGGGTACAGACTACAGAGAGGTTAGAGAGGTTAGAGTCTCTTCCCACAGAAGACTACAGAGTGGTTAGAGTCTCTTCCCATGGCAGACTACAGCGAGGTTAGAGTCTCTTCCTATAACAGACTACAGAGAGGGTAGAGTCTCTTCCCATGGCAGACTACAGAGAGGTTAGAGTCTCTTCCCACAGCAGACTACAGAGTGGTTAGAGTCTCTTCCCATGGCAGACTACAGAGAGGTTAGAGTCTCTTCCTATAACAGACTACAGAGAGGGTAGAGTCTCTTCCCATGGCAGACTACAGAGAGGTTAGAGTCTCTTCCTATAACAGACTACAGAGAGGGTAGAGTCTCTTCCCACAGCAGACTACAGAGTGGTTAGAGTCTCTTCCCATGGCAGACTACAGAGAGGTTAGAGTCTCTTCCTATAACAGACTACAGAGAGGGTAGTCTCTTCCCATGGCAGACTACAGAGAGGTTAGAGTCTCTTCCTATAACAGACTACAGAGAGGGTAGAGTCTCTTCCCATGGCAGACTACAGAGAGGTTAGAGTCTCTTCCTATAACAGACTACAGAGAGGGTAGAGTCTCTTCCCATGGCAGACTACAGAGAGGTTAGAGTCTCTTCCTATAACAGACTACAGAGAGGGTAGAGTCTCTTCCCACGGAAGACTACAGAGAGGTTAGAGTCTCTTCCTATAACAGACTACAGAGAGGGTAGAGTCTCTTCCCACAGCAGACTACAGAGAGGTTAGAGTCTCTTCCTATAACAGACTACGGAGAGGGTAGAGTCTCTTCCCACAGCAGACTACAGAGAGGTTAGAGTCTCTTCCCACAGCAGACTACAGAGAGGTTAGTCTCTTCCCACAGCAGACTACAGAGAGGTTAGAGTCTCTTCCCACAGCAGACTACAGAGTGGTTAGAGTCTCTTCCCATGGCAGACTACAGAGATGTTAGAGTCTCTTCCTATAACAGACTACAGAGAGGGTAGAGTCTCTTCCCATGGCAGACTACAGAGAGGTTAGAGTCTCTTCCTATAACAGACTACAGAGAGGGTTGAGTCTCTTCCCACAGCAGACTACAGAGAGGGTAGAGTCTCTTCCCACAGCAGACTACAGAGTGGTTAGATTCTCTTCCCACAGCAGACTACAGAGAGGTTAGAGTCTCTTCTCACAGCAGACTACAGAGTGGTTAGAGTCTCTTCCCACAGCAGACTACAGAGAGGGCAACATCCAATATTGGACTGGTTCATAATTTTCATTGCGTGAAAAAGGTTTTCTTACTTCAATATAAAGCAAGATTGTGGTGTCTAAGAGCATGAAACATCCAAAACCTTCTGATATGTCATCTTTCAAGATATATTTTCTGAGAAGTTGAAGAGGAGGCTTATGAAAAGGTAATTCACCATTGAATTGTTCTGTCTCATGTTTCATAAAGGTTATTTGTGATGTTCAAATGTTACCTCCTCTGGGGTTAGAGATACGCTCCTCTTCTTTTCCTCGTCTGCCAGCTCTGATTGGCTGGCCAGCTGGTGATTCTTATAGGACAGCAACTTCGCCAGTTCCTCCATCTTATCCAATCAAATCACATCACACTTTAGTGTATTAAAACATTTCTGTACAATTAAAAATCTAATTGGAAACTATTGATAAGCATAATGATAGATTAATATAGATCCCACTTTAAATGACGTGCAGCTTATAAAGGCTTCATAAAGCCTTCATGAACACTACATACATGTGCCACAAATCACTCATCTATAACTGTATGTCATGCTCTATAAAGGGTTCATAAATGTGGCATAACTGTGCGACATAACCACCTATGTCAAATATGACATAAACCTGTGCTTTACAAAAGGCGCCATAAGCATTGCTTAATAAAGGCTTTATAAATCATATTAAATTGAGGCTTCACAAAGCATTTATAACCATCTCGGTAGAGTATTGCAATGCCAGGATAGTGGGTTCGATTCCCGGGACCACCCATACATAAAAATGTATGCACGTATGACTAAGTCTCTTTGGATAAAAGCTTAAATGTTCTATTACTCTAAAACAATTGTAGGATGGCCCAACCTATTTCCCTAATGAAGGTTTATGTGTTGGTCCACTAGACCTCCGTGTATTTGGACAGAGAGTCTTGGAAGGAGATTAGGTGTAACGTGACTAACATGACTTCATCAAGCACATGTCACCCTTTATAAAGCAAATGTTAATATCACATTTGACATAGTGGGTTATGTCACATTTGACATAGTGGGTTATGTCACATTTGACATAGTGGGTTATGTTACACAGTTATGCCACATGTATTCACCCTTTATAAAGCATGACATACAGTTAGAGATGCTGTGTGACACATTTATGTAGCGCTTATAAAGGCATTGTGAAGGCTTTATGAAGCATTTTATGGACTGAACATCATTTAAAGTGGAACCTTAATATATCATTTAAAGAATAATAAAAGTATTGAAAAAAATCATTAAAATAGCTCAAACTATACAAACTAATACAGCAGTAGTCCAGTCTAAAAATGTAGGTTGTACATAGAAACCTTATGCAATGGTGTGTGTGGGTCTATGCTTCTCTTCCACCAGGCGGGGTGGTAGTATCCTCTGTAAGCCCAGGGAGAACGTTTCTCATACACCTCGCCCTCCCCCAGGAGACGACTCTTCTCTGCCAGGTACCTGTCACACAAACCCCAGCTCAACCTATATACTCAGTGTTTCCCGGACACAGATTAAGCCTAGTCCTTGGTCTCAAAAGCATCTGTCTAAAATAGTTATGGTTGAAGATTTATAGCCTGGAAAAAATATGAATATGTAAATACACACCTCAGAGCCTCCTGCCTATCCCTCTGTCTCTCGTCCTCCTCGGCATCTCCATGCCTCTTTTCCTCCTCGTGTTCGGCCGAATCGCCCCTTCGTTCCTCGTCTTCCTCCTCTGAGGAATCCCCATTGCGTTTGTGATGCTTCTTGTGGTGGTACCTGTGAGTTGGTTTCCAAATCCTCTTTTCTCTCTCATCCTCATCTCTCATCATATCCTCATCTCTTCTCCTTTCCATCACCCAGACTCCAGGACTCTTGGCTGCGTTCTTCATCTGGCTCCTCTCTCCCTTCTTCTGAAAGCTCCTCATCACGTTTGTGGTGTTTTTTGTGGTGGTATCTGTGTGTGGGCTTCCAGATTCTCTTCTCTCTATCCTCTTCCTCTTCTTCCTCTGACTCTTCTGATCTCTTCTCCTCTGATTCCTCGTCCGATGAGTCAGCACCTCGTTTGTGGTGTTTCTTGTGGTGATATCTGTGTGTGGGTTTCCAAATTCTCTTATCTTTCTCCTCCTCCTCTTCCTCTGAAGGATCTTCACTGCGTTTGTGGTGCTTCATGTGGTGGTACCGATGGGTGGGTTTCCAGATCCTCTTCTTTCTTTCCTCATCATCCTCCTCTCTCTTTTCTTTCTCATCGCCCAGACTCCAGGACTCTTGACTGCGCTCTTCGTCTTCTTCATCTCGTTTGTGGTGTTTCTTTGGGGTGTACCGATAGGTAGGCCTATATCTATTCTCCTTCTCATCGCCCAGGCTCCAGGATTCCTGACTACGTTCCTCTTCTGGCTCTTCTCTCTCTTCCTCTAAACCCTCTTCATCCCGTTTGGGGTGTTTTTTGGGGGTGTACCGATAGGTAGGCCTATATCTCTTCTCCTTCTCATCGCCCAGGCTCCAGGATTCCTGACTACGTTCCTCTTCTGGCTCTTCTCTCTCTTCCTCTAAACCCTCTTCATCCCGTTTGGGGTGTTTTTTGGGGGTGTATCTCTTCTCCTTCTCGATAGGTAGGCCTATATCTCTTCTCCTTCTCATCGCCCAGGCTCCAAGATTCCTGACTACGTTCCTCTTCTGGCTCTTCTCTCTCTCCCTCTAAACCCTCTTCATCCCGTTTGTGGGGTTTCTTTGGGGTGTACCGATAGGTAGGCCTATATCTCTTCTCCTTCTCATCGCCCAGGCTCCAGGATTCCTGACTACGTTCCTCTTCTGGCTCTTCTCTCTCTTCCTCTAAACCCTCTTCGTCTCGTTTGTGGTGTTTCTTTGGGGTGTACCGATAGGTAGGCCTATATCTCTTCTCCTTCTCATCGCCCAGGCTCCAGGATTCCTGACTACGTTCCTCTTCTGGCTCTTCTCTCTCTTCCTCTAAACCCTCTTCGTCTCGTTTGTGGTGTTTCTTTGGGGTGTACCGATAGGTAGGTCTATATCTCTTCTCCTTCTCATCGCCCAGGCTCCAGGATTCCTGACTACGTTCTTCGTCTGGCTCTTCTCTCACTTCTTCAGAAACCTCCTCATCACGTTTGTGATTGGGTTTCTTATGATGATACCTGTGCGTTGGTTTCCAAATCCTTTTCTCCTTCTCGTAGTTGAGGTCCCATGACTCCTGGCTGCGATCTTCGTCCTCCGGTGTCTCCCTCTTCTCCTCCACAGACTTCAGGAGGGCCTCGATGTCTTTCACGTCGGCCCCTGGTGCCTCAGGCTCAGGTTCATTTTCTTTGCCCTCCTCTTCATTAGTCAGCACCTCATCACTTTTCTTCTCTGCAGGAGCAGCATGTTGGGCACCTGTAGAGGGGGTGGACAATATCCACAGTGTTTACTACTTTATCCTTGTCTCATGTTGTCCAACTCAAGCCCAACTCTGCAAGTTCCCCCTCAATTCAAACATTACAGAGACAGAAGAGCTACTCGGAGGCAATGGCACTTTTTTTCCAGCACTGCACTGACACCTGATTCAACTAATCAGCTACTCATAGACCCTTGATTAGTTCATTTTGGTGACCATTGTAAAATGGCTCTCAACAATATATGGGGAAAGCATTATCTGTCTCCCATAGTAGCATATTTAAATTCAGCTAAGTAGAATTTCCATCAATAAAGAAGCAAATGCTAATTTATCTCCTCAGTTGGTTGCCAGGTTGTAGCTCTATAGCTCTGGTCTCTGTGTCAGCCGAAGCCCCACTAGGTCCTATGACCTACAGCAGTAACCCTGTGTAATACTACTGTCAAGCAAAAGGGTCCACTCCCGTCAAAATATGTCCACACAGGAATATAGCATTAAGCAGACCGATAAGCAGATCACCTGCCTTCCAGCCTTTAGGACAATGACTCCCATTGTTAGGGCGGAGACAAGACCATCTCCTCATTATATACAGTACTGGTATCTCTGGTTGTACTCATTCTTTCACCATCTCTTCCTCCAGTCAACACGGGGCTGCATCTCAATAGTCTAAAGTGGCTTTATCTGCTTGTCTCCTTTCCTTCATTTCCATTGACATTACAGAGAAAGACAGGCAAAAGTAATTTATTGGTAGCATCATGGCAGACCAACATTTTACATTTGATTCATTTAGCAGATGCTCTATTGCAAGCAACTTACAATTAGTACATTCATATTAAAATAGCTAGTTGGGACAACCACATTTTTCCTCGAAAAAATAGCTATCAGCAAAGTCAGTGCTGGTGGAGGGGGGGGATGGGTGAGTCAAGTGCACGTGTTAGTTTATGAAAGGCAAGTGCAAGGTTCATTAACTCCAGTCTTGTAAACAAACACTGACATCATATTGCTTTCGCCGTTTATGAAATTATATAATGCTATCTTTTCAAAATCATTCCTATCTGCTGCCTTTGAAATACAACAATTAGTCATGTAAAAACGACTTGCCTGCTTTGAGAATATCTTTACATTCCTGATCCAGAGGGCGAGAGTCAGGTTTGGTCAACGCCTTGGACAGGACCTCAACCAAGCACCGTGTTACCTGGAAAACAGTAACAAGCAACCTGTCACGAATCTCTCATTAAAGCATACAGTGCAATTTCCCTCATATAATAATGATATTTATTTTTAACTTGAGTTATCCAACATGAGACGAAAAACATTTCGCGTACCACATCCTCTCGCTGTCGTTCTTCTCCAACGGGAAGTGATAGATTTTCTGTAAATTCGTGAGAAAATGGGTCAGAATGTGGTTCTGTGTTGAAAAAAACTTATCCATAACTATATGATATTACATTCCATTTAGTTTTGCAAAATAAACATGTGATATAGATGACCAATTATAAAAACATTTCTCAAGAAGATTAACAGAGAAAATGCTCCGTACAATGCATGACTGACTACTGCATGCAACTCTCTCAAGCAGTGGCGCTCTCCGTGGTGCTGAAACGCGCTAGAGTACACGCAACATCCTACAGTACACGCACAACGAAACACATTGAATTTACCAATAGCTTACCTGCAAAGAAATACGCAACCACAGCAAAAACAAACACAAGTTTCATCATGGAAGACTTAGATTTTCTCCCGGTAGAAATGACCTAAGAAATAGATAAATAGAGCACAAAGTCTAAACACATCACCGCCAAGCCAGCTCCCGTTCTCCATCCGTGTGTGTAGGAACGGTTGTGTGGGTTCTGCTACGGTAGCTGGACTCTTGTAGTCTGAGAAGTAGAGGGAGGCACACCATATATCAGGACTGAACTGGAAGAGGTGTAGGAGGGATGTGGGCGTCACCTGCGTCATTATTAGATTAGATCGCAGTCAAAAAGGCAATAGCCTACAGCAAGACGTCAACGGCCGTTTTAATAAAGTTCTTTGAGGAATGCAACAACTGGCACCCCAATTCTAAGCTGTGTCAGTGGATTTACAACAGGCTAGTGGTCAGAAACACAGAATTGGGTGCAAAACAAGACGTTTAATTTCATTAAAGAAAGGTTAAGGCCACGAAATAAAGAAACCATTTCATCTCTCCAGAACATTTCAAAGTGTCATGTAAGTAGCTATCAGCAAAGTGAGTATTGCTTTCACAGCTGGGGAACCACAATAGAATAAATAAATATATGTTCAATATGACACTATCATTTCACAATCCTTATTACATGTGTGCAACGCTGTCATCAAGGCAAAGAGTGGCTACTTTGAAGAATCACATATCAAATATATTTACATTTGTTTAACATGTCTTTGGTTTCTACATGATTCCATATGTTATTTCATTGTTTTGATGTCCTCACTATTATTCTACAATGTAGAAAATAGTCCAAATAAAGAAAAACCCTGGGATGAGTAGGTGTGTCAACCTTTGACTGGTACTGTAGGTCTTATACATTTCAGAGACACCATGTTCAGTATATAGCCAACCATCTGTGAATAATTCATCAGAACATGCCATTTAAGTAAGCAATAAAAATTCCATAGGAGACAATAGTGCAGTAGGCAGGGTTTACAATATTGCACGCCTAAAGAATGGCAATGGTTACTGAATAGTATTCAACAGCATTTGCTGACTCTAAAATAAACAACTCCTTAACGTTCACGGTTCACATTGTATGGAATGCCTGTTAACTGAATTCATCTATTGATTTTCTCATATCTCATTCCGTTTCATCTAATATGTATAAATTAGCCGACCAAGCAAACTAGTGCAATTTTTTTCACAAATACACAGGAAGTCATGCTCAGGGCTATCAGGAGAGATAATGTTGTGAAAACACCAGCGCATTTAACAGAGAAGCATAAATGATTCAGAGCTGGTTGGCAGTAGAATGAGTGGGGGTTCGTAGTAACACTGTTTTGCTGGATATCTGATGATGATCTCTTGGTTATCAATAGTTAAAGCCTCCTTTTTGACATATACTAATGGCTCTGCCAAGTCTGAATCTATATGGCACCAATATTATATGTTAAATGAATGTCTAGGGCTTAAGATAGGGGTGAGAAAAGAGAGAGAGAGAGAGTTGGTGGGGGGAGAAAGAGAAAAACACAGAGAGAGAGAGAGAGTTGGTGGGAGAAGAAAGAGAAAAAATAGAGAGAGAGAAAGAGAGAAAGAGAGAGAGAGAGTTGGTGGGAGGAGAAAGAGAAAAAAACAGAGAGAGAGAGAGAGAGTTGGTGGGGGGGAAGAGAAAAACAGAGAGAGAGAAAGAGAGAGAGTTGTTCGGGGAGAAAAAGAAAAACAGAGAGAGAAAGAGAGAGAGTTGGTGGGGGAGAAAAGAAAAACAGAGAGAGAGAGAAAGAGAGAGAGTTGGTGGGGAGAAAGAGAAAAACAGAGAGAGAGAGAAAGAGAGAGAGAGAGCGTTTGTGGGGGAGAACGAGAAAAACACAGAGAGAGAGAAAGAGAGAGAGTTGGTGGGGGAGAAAGAGAAAAAGAGAGAGAGAGAGAGAGAGTTGGTGGGGGAGAAAGAGAAAACAGAGAGAGAGAAAGAGAGAGAGAGAGAGAGAGAGAGAGCATTGGTGGGGGATAAAGAGAAAAACAGAGAGAGAGAGAAAGAGAGAGAGAAAGTTGGTGGGGGAGAAAGAGAGAGAGAAGAGAGAGAGAAAGTTGTTTGGGGAAGAAAGAGAAAAACAGAGAGAGAGAGAGAGAGAGAGAGAGTTGTTTGGGGAAGAAAGAGAAAAACAGAGAGATGTATATGAGTGTGAATGAAGTCTATTGCTATGCCTCTAGAGGTTCCCACACAGGATCTTACCAGCTCAGATGCAATGAATTATAAAGGCATCATGCTCTCCAAAGGCTGTGTGTGTGTGTGTGTGCATCCGTGCCTGTGTGTGTGAGTGTGTGTGCACCCACCTCCGTGTTAGCATGTTCTCCCCATGCTTAGATCCCCATTAATACTTCATCCATCCATAAATAGTGAAGGGGGATTGGGACAGGAACCCAAAGCATTCAGACAGGCACTGTCAACAAGCTTCTGAACTGTCCCTGTGTACGGCAACCAACTCTGGCTTTTCATCCCATTAACATGCAAGGACAAAAAGCACCAGGAACAAGAAAGGAACCATGAAAGCCTAATGGAGCTTTGATCGTTGTGCCGACGATACATTACACTTGGCTCATCTCCGACTCAAGAGGGATAAAGAAGATGATGCATCAGGCAACTACAACAATGGAAGAGTCTGTGTAGTGATGTTGGTCAAAAGATACACTTGTTTGTTTTTGTGTGAGTTCTCAGCTGAGTGCACTTTCTGTTGTAATTATTGTGATTGTTCATATAGGCCTTTCAGCTCCCTCAGAGAACATTCACCTTGTTCAGAAAACATTCTGCTCCCTTAGAAAACATTCATATCCCTTAGAAAACATTCAGATCCCTTAGAAAAGATTCAGCTCATTCAGAAAACATTATTCTCCCTTAGAAAACCTTCTGCTCCCGTAGAAAACATTCAGCTCCCTTAGAAAACATTCAGCTCCCTTAGAAAACATTCAGCTCTCTCAGAAAACATTTAGCTCCCTCAGAGAACATTCAGCTCATTCAGAAAACATTCTTCTCCCTTAGAAAACATTCTGCTCCCTTATAAAATATTCAGCTCCCTTAGAAAACATTTAGCTCCCTCAGAGAACATTCAGCTCATTCAGAAAACATTCTTCTCCCTTAGAAAACCTTCTGCTCCCGTAGAAAACATTCAGCTCCCTTAGAAAACATTCAGCTCTCTCAGAAAACATTTAGCTCCCTCAGAGAACATTCAGCTCATTCAGAAAACATTCCTCTCCCTTAGAAAACATTCTGCTCCCTTAGAAAATAGTCAGCTCCCTTAGAAAATAGTCAGCTCCCTTAGAAAACATTCAGCTCTCTCAAAAAACATTTAGCTCCCTCAGAGAACATTCAGCTCGTTCAGAAAACATTCTGCTCCCTTAGCAAACATTCAGCTCCCTTAGAAAACATTCAGCTCCCTTAGAAAACATTCAGCTCCCTTAGAAAACATTCAGCTCCCTTAGAAAACATTCAGCTCCCTTAGAAAACATTCAGCTCCCTCAGAAAATATTCAGCTCCCTCAGAAAACATTCAGCTACAGTACAAGCACATCTACATTTATCTGAAAATAACCATGGAAGCACCACATTGAGCCTGCAAGGGGGCAAAACTTTGATTCGTACTCCAATCAAATGATTACTTAGAGAACCTATAATTAATCCCTCTGCAATACTAGGGTCTCTTCTCAGATACAGTTGAATCAACAGTTGCTAGAGAGGGATGAGGGGGATGTGGGGGAGGAGAGAGACTAGGGAGGAGACAAATTGGGAGTAGGGTCATTATGACCTGTGCAGGTGTGATTTCAAAGCTCTATGATTACTTATGCATTCAGGAAACTGATGATTGGAGCAGGCCGCTTTGTCTCTGTGTCTTTGTAGTGCCCACTGCTATTGTTTCTCCACTCCCACACCAGATAACTACAATCCCCACGATCCTAGAATCACCATTGTAACTTAGGATGCCTTATCAAGATACTCCACATCAGGACCCATCTGTATGCTAGCAACAGGCCATCAGCAGAGACCAAACTGGTACACATTTACCTCAAGGAGATTCAGATAATAATAATTTTACAGCAGTTGGGAAAAGCTCAATGAATATGTAGGCTAGACTAGACTAGCCGATGCCTGATTACAATAGTTTCTGTTAATTACTAGCTGATCCTTCCATCTCATCTCTGTATCATTCAGTTCTCCTGGTTAGAAATGAGCATTTCCCTTGGAATATATTATGGACAGACACAAATGACTCAAAGAAATGAGACTGCAGAAACCTGGTTTTCTTTTGCATTTGAATCACAATCTCTCTCTCTCTCTCTAAATATAAATACTGTTGGAAATGATAATGGTGTATCTGTGACACGCAGTCCTATATGTAGGTCTGTGTGAACCAGAGAAAGCGAGAAGTGCCTATGGTGAGTGAATATGTTTTTTCTCGGAATCACTCATTGACAGGGCAATGGGTTCTAATGCAAAGCAGCTTAATCACAACCCCTGGGCCTGGGCAAGAATTGTGAGAGCCAACTGAAGAAACTCTGCTAACAAGTTCTTTAGGGAGATGAGAATGTGGGGGAAGAAATATATGAATATCAAATTAACAGAACAGAAGAGATAACAGTTCCATGTAATAATGAAAGTATTTTCTGGGTGAAAATGAAATAGAAAAACAAACTTAGGAAATACACAGTAGATATCACAACACATAATAACCCACTGGGCAAAAACAGGTTGAATCTACATTGTTTCCACGTCATTTTAGATTTAAATAAATCTATGTGATGATGTTGAATCAATGTGGAAAACTAATTGGATTTGCAAAAAGTCATTAAAGTAAGGGAATTCTGTCTTTCTTCCACGCAACTTTTAACCATTGGTGTTCAAGTTTGTTCTAAACGAGATGTTGAGCTGGCGTCTGTGCCCAGTGGCAACATCTCTGGTTGCATTCTCCTGATAATGTTATACATATTGTCTCTCTCATATAATGTATGAATCTCTTGTCTTGCACGGTGTTTAACTTACAACATGATTGCAATAGTCTAAAGACTAAAAATATAATTTGTCTTCCTCTATTCTAGTGAAATAGGGTTTGTCTTTAAAGGGGCAATCTGCAAACGATTGGATATGCCACCAGGGAGACCTATTGTGGCCTCCATTGGCTCATTGAAAAACGATCTGCTTTTGCAGATTTCTTTCTAAAGCCAAGTGTAGTGTCACTCCCTGCATATGTACGCAATTCTATGGACATGATTAACACCCTCAAGACAATACACAATATCAATGGGGAGATGCTTATGGATTGCATTGATGTTGAATCGCTGTATACTAATGTCCTCCATCAGGAAGGCCTAGAAATCATGGTACACTGTCTTAGTCAACGACCCACTGGTACACTGTCTTAGTCAACGACCCACTGGTACACTGTCTTAGTCAACGACCCACTGGTACACTGTCTAAGTCAACGACCCACTGGTCAACGACCACTGGTACACTGATACCCACTGTCTTCTTGGTCAAGTCGACCCACTGGTACACTGGCTTAGTCAACGACCCACTGGTACACTGTCTTAGTCAACGACCCACTGGTACACTGTCTTAGTCAACGACCCACTGGTACACTGTCTTAGTCAACGACCCACTGGTAGACTGTCTTAGTCAACGACCCACCGGTACACTGTCTTAGTCAACGACCCACCGGTACACTGTCTTAGTCAACGACCCACCGGTACACTGTCTTAGTCAACGACCCACTGGTACACTGTCTTAGTCAACGACCCACTGGTACACTGTCTTAGTCAACGACCCACTGGCACACTGTCTTAGTCAACGACCCACTGGTACACTGTCTTAGTCAACGACCCACT
The DNA here is from genome assembly GCF_034236695.1 of Oncorhynchus nerka. Classification (NCBI taxonomy): domain Eukaryota; kingdom Metazoa; phylum Chordata; class Actinopteri; order Salmoniformes; family Salmonidae; genus Oncorhynchus; species Oncorhynchus nerka. The sequence goes on from NC_088408.1 coordinate 23,084,062, forward strand.
GGCACACTGTCTTAGTCAACGACCCACTGGTACACTGTCTTAGTCAACGACCCACTGGCACACTGTCTTAGTCAACGACCCACTGGCACACTGTCTTAGTCAACGACCCACTGGTACACTCCCTAGCACTAACTGTATTGTTGAACTTGCTGAGATTGTTCTGACTAAGAACTTTTTAATGCTTGAAAATGACATATTCGTTCAACAGAAGGGAACTGCTATGGGTAGTAAAATGGAACTGAATTATGCCAATCTGTATGTGGCGTTGTTTGAGGAGAATGTGATTTTCAGCCCATTCTTGCGATATATCAGACTTTGGAAACGCTTCATTGATGACATATTTCTTCTATTGCAGGGCACAGCAGAGAAACTTCATCGATTCCACTCCTTCATCAATACAAGCAGGGAACATTTGAAATTCACCCTGACCTATGATGCGCATGAAACAAGTTTTCTTGACATTTTGATTGAGAGGGAAGGTGGCGGTTTTAGTATGAATCTATACAAGAAGCCGAAGGACAGGAATTCCCTGTTAAGCGGAGACACCTTCCACCCTACACCCCTAAAAAAGAGCCTCCCCATTAGCCAATACAGTCGCATACGCAGGATTTGTAGTACAAAGAGTGTACACGACAAACAAGCCAACTATCTGGGTGAGCGTTTCAGACAGCGGGGTTATCCAGAGGAATGCTGCATGACACAAGGGAATGTTTAAACAATATGATGACAGCCTTACGCTCAAATCTCCACTCCCTCCTGACCAACGCATTCAATGCTTCCTTCAATACTCCCCACCTGGTAAACACTAAAAAACAATACTTACAATTACATTGTTTACAAACACAGGAGTAAAACAAAGGTATATTTTGGGTTCTGATTGGGTAGACATTTAAACTAACCTCATGAGTCATTTCTAAGTTATATTCTTCAAGAATAAAGGGCTATATATCATGCATTGAAAAGTTTTTAAAAAATGGATGTAGCAATCACAGATTGCCCTTTTAAGGTATTTGTGAGAGGGTTTTAGATGGAGATACACTATATATACAAAAGTATGTGGACCGGGGCAGTTCTGCCCTGCAAGAGCTGCCCCGGTCAACTGTAAGTGCTGTTATTGTAAAGTGGGAACGTCTAGGAGCAACAACGAATCAACAGCAAAGTGGTCGGCCACACAAGCTCATAGAACAGGACTGCCGGGTCTTGAAGAGCGTAGCTCGTAATAATCACCTGTCCTCGGTTGCCACACTTACTACCGAGTTCCAAATTTCCTCTGGAAGCAAACGTCAGCACAATAACTTTTAGTTGGGAGCTTCATGAAATGGGTTTCCATGGCAGAGCAGTCGCACACGAGCCTAAGATGACCATGTGTAATGCCAATCGTCGGCTGGAGTGGTGTAAAGCTCTACGCCATTGGAATCTGGAGCACTGGATGCACCTCCTCTGGAGTGATGAATCACGCTTCACCATCTGGCAGTCAGACTGGCGAATCTCGGTTTGGCGGATGCCAGGAGAACGCTAGCTGCCGGAATGTATAGTGCCAACTGTAAAGATTGGTGGAGGAGGAATAATGGTCTGGGGCAGTTTTTCATAGTTCTGGCCAGGCCCCTTAGTTCCATTAAAGGGAAATCTTAACGCCACAACATACAATGACATTCTAGATGATTCTGTGATTCCTAATTTGTGGCAACAGTTTGGGGAAGTCTCTTTCCTGTTTCAGCATGGCAATGCCCCTGTGCACAAAGCAAGGTCCATACAGAAATGGTTTGTCAAGATCGGTGTGAGTGGCCTGCACAAAGCCTGACCTCAACTCCATCGAACACCTTTGGGATGAATTTGAACGCCGACTGCGAACCAGGCCTCATCACCCAACATCAGTGCCCGACCTCACTAATGTTCTTGTGGCTGAATGGAAGCAAGTCCCCGCAGCAATGTTCCAACATCTAGTGGAAAGCCTTCCCAGAAGAGTGGAGGCTGTTATAGCATCAACAGGGGGACCAACTTCATATTAATGTCCATGATTTTGGAATGAGATGTTCGACGAGCAGTGTCCACATACTTTTGGTCATGTGGTGTACTAATTCATACTTGAAAAGAGTTGAAAAGGAGATAAAAAATCTAGTGCTGATAACATAATAGAGTGACATAACTAGGACAAATATCAAAGGAAGTGTATTTCTTCATACGTTCCAGGAGCTAATGCATCCTAGTTCAATACTGTACTGTATAGTGCTCAATGTTTTCTTTGTCAAAGCTTACAGTAATCCTCTTGGTTAATGCTTGACATCCAATGCAACAAGCCTCGGGGGTATATTCTACACAATTATCTTTCTCTGGCCACTGATCTATTTATATATCTATGCCTCTACCACTTCAAGACAGATACTGCCATTTACCGTAATTACATCGACATGATCATTTCCCCAGGGCAGCATTATAATTATCCTGGCTCCTATGGGTGAACTCATCAGCAGGGAAGCAGAATAGAAGGTCTTTCCATTGTAGTTTCAAACGAAGAGATTATGATAGTGCCTTGAGGACAACAGTAGTTATCATAAGAGTGAGGTCATTCACAAACTCTTCCTTCACCCAGTCCATATAGATATGCCCCCTCTACACTCAGCTTCTGTGGTTTGAAAGCCTTTTAAACATTAATGGGGAATGTGTAGCTGTGTTACATCTAAACGTGCTCTCCTTCCCTGGGCTTTAGCTAACGCTAACATCAGTATAGATCTCAAAGTGTTAACGCAATATAGCAACCTTATAAACACAACACTGTCTGGCCAGCAGGAATCAATATCCACAGCCAATTTAACTGTCCCCTGACTGGTTAATCAACAACTGAACCAGGGCCACAATTAGCTTAGTAAAAGGCAATAAAAGCCTCATAGGCTTGTGTTGTATTCGATCTTGATCTTACGGACTGTGACGAGACAAACACACGCATATGCACACTCTACACACACTCTACACACAGCCACACATTGTAATATTGTAATGTGGTACATTTTATACCTTACATGTGTAGTAATGGAGAAATGTACATACGGCACAATGTCTGGTTTGATGTACTGTTTTATTTATGATGTTTGTTTTTACATTGATGTATTGTTTTATTCCTGTTTGGACCCCAGGAAGAGTAGCTGCTGCCTTGTCAGCAGCTAATGGGGATCCTAATAAAAACACTCAAATACTACGCATGTATGGTTTTGGAAAGGAGGAAATTGATCTGATTCTTTGTCTGGATTCCGTGGGCTTTCACTATACCACGTTTTCTCTGTGAAGACACAGACTAACTTTATTATACAAATACTTTAGTGGGTTGTCAGAAAAGGAATGACTCGCTTTCAGAAAACTAGTAGAATATCAGAATCCTACCTTTTCGTCTTCAGCTAATTTTTTATTTTACAGACACACACAGAAAAGACAAATGCTATAAACTTAATGTACTTGTTAATCCGATGCACAAGCGCAGGGGTTGGAACAAAGATTGTTGAGAGATTGCTTCATTACTTCAACCCAGACAGTCTAGCAATTATAAACGTGCAGTATAGTAGAATACAAAATCTACCACGATCGTAAACTTTAAAATTCGATCTGGTTTCATTTCCAATATAATTCTAAAACCCAATGTGCAACGTCTAAAACATACACAAAGATAATGTTATGGAATAGCAACAGTTCACAGAATCCTATTAAGAGGAAGAAATGTTTATGTTATTGCAAATCCCAACAAGCTGATATACAGTTGAAGTCGGAAGTTTACATACAACTTAGCCAAATACATTTAAACTCAGTTTTTCACAATTCCTGACATTTAATCCGAGTAAAAATTCCCTGTTTTAGGTCAGTTAGGATCACCACTTTATTTTAAGAATGTGAAATGTCAGAATAATAGTAGAGAGAATGATTTACTTCAGCTTTTATTTCTTTCATCACATTCCCAGTGGGTCAGAAGTTTACATACACTCAATTAGTATTTGGTAGCATTGCCTTTAAATTGTTTAACTTGGGTCAAACGTTTCGGGTAGCCTTCCACAAGCATCCCACAATAAGTTGGGTGAATTTTGGCCCATTCCTCCTGACTGAGTTGGTGTAACTGAGTCAGGTTTGTAGGTCTCCTTGCTCACACACGCTTTTTCAGTTCTGCCCACAAATTTTCTATAGGATTGAGGTCAGGGCTTTGTGATGTCCACTCCAATACCTTAACTTTGTTGTCCTTAAGCCATTTTGCCACAACTTTGGAAGTATTCTTGGGGTCATTGTCCATTTGGAAGACCCATTTGCGACCAAGCTTTAACTTCTTGACTGATGTCTTGAGATGTTGCTTCAATATATCCACAGAATTTGGCTAGGAAAAACTCCCTAGAAAGGCCAAACCTAGGGGCTATTTACCGATAGACTATGTACAGCTGCAGCGATCGGTTAGCTGCTCAAATAGCAGATGTTTGAAGTTGGTGAGGGAGATAAAAGTCTCCAACTTCAGCGATTTTTGCAATTCCTTCCAGTCACAGGCAGCAGAGAACTGGAACGAGAGGCGGCCAAATTAGGTGTTGGCTTTAGGGATGATCAGTGAGATACACCTGCTGGAGCGCGTGCTACGGATGGGTGTTGCCATCGTGGAGAGTGAACTGAGATAAGGCGGAGCTTTACCTAGCATGGACTTGTAGATGACCTGGAGCCAGTGGGTCTGGCGACGAATATGTAGCGAGGGCCAGCCGACTAGAGCATACAAGTCGCAGTGGAGGGTGGTATAAGGAGCTTTAGTGACAAAACGGATGGCACTGTGATAAACTGCATCCAGTTTGCTGAGTAGAGTGTTGGAAGCAATTTTGTAGATGACATCGCCAAAGTCGAGGATCGGTAGGATAGTCAGTTTTACTAGGGTAAGTTTGGCGGCGTGAGTGAAGGAGGCTTTGTTGCGGAATAGAAAGCCGACTCTTGATTTGATTTTCGATTGGAGATGTTTGATATGAGTCTGGAAGGAGAGTTTACAGTCTAGCCAGACACCTAGGTACTTATAGATGTCCACATATTCAAGGTCGGAACCATCCAGGGTGGTGATGCTGGTCAGGCGTGCGGGTGCAGGCAGTGAACGGTTGAAAAGCATACATTTGGTTTTACTAGCGTTTAAGAGCAGTTGGAGGCCACGGAAGGAGTGTTGTATGGCATTGAAGCTTGTTTGGAGGTTAGATAGCACAGTGTCCAAGGACGGGCCGGAAGTATATAGAATGGTGTCGTCTGCGTAGAGGTGGATCAGGGAATCGCCCGCAGCAAGAGCAACATCATTGATATATACAGAGAAAAGAGTCGGCCCGAGGATTAAACCCTGTGGCACCCCCATAGAGACTGCCAGAGGACCGGACAGCATGCCCTCCGATTTGACACACTGAACTCTGTCTGCAAAGTAATTGGTGAACCAGGCAAGGCAGTCATCCGAAAAACCGAGGCTACTGAGTCTGCCGATAAGAATATGGTGATTGACAGAGTCGAAATGGCAAGGTCGATGAAGACGGCTGCACAGTACTGTCTTTTATCGATGGCGGTTATGATATCGTTTAGTACCTTGAGCGTGGCTGAGGTGCACCCGTGATCGGAAACCAGATTGCACAGCGGAGAAGGTACGGTGGATTCGAGATCACCACATTTTTGGAGAGATTGGAAACCCAAAGTCTACACGGACATGTTCTGGCCTGGTTTAGATCTTATCTGTCGGAAAGATATCAGTTTGTCTCTGTGAATGGTTTGCTGACAAATCAACTGTAAATTTCGGTGTTCCTCAAGGTTCTGTTTTAGGACCACTATTGTTTTCACTATATATTTTACCTCTTGGGGATGTTATTCGAAAACATAATGTAAACTTTCACTCGCTAGAAGCATGTGTTTGACTTTCTACTATTAAACTCGGACAAAACAGAGATGCTTGTTCTAGGTCAGTTACTCTGGACCCTGATCTCTTTTGAAGAACATATGTAACATTGCAAAAATCAGAAACTTTCTGTCCAAAAATGATGCAGAAAAATTAATCCATGCTTTTGTCACTTCTAGGTTAGACTACTGCAATGCTCTATTTTCCGGCTACCCGGATAAAGCACTAAATAAACTTCAGTTAGTGCTGAATACGGCTGCTAGAATCCTGACTAGAACCAAAAAATTTGATCATATTACTCCAGTGCTAGCCTCTCTACACTGGCTTCCTGTCAAAGCAAGGGCTGATTTCAAGGTTTTACTGCTAACCTACAAAGCATTACATGGGCTTGCTCCTACCTAACGTATGATTCTCTGCCTCTACCCTGTTACGGGGCTGATGCCGTCCCTTGACGTCACCTGGGTGGGTTGATTCACTGTTGTGGTCGGCCTGTCTGGGTTGGCGCCCCCCTTGGGTTGTGCCGTGGCGGAGATCTTTGTGGGCTATACTGCCTTGTCTCAGGATGGTAAGTTGGTGGTTGAAGATATCCCTCTAGTGGTGTGGGGGCTGTGCTTTGGCAAAGTGGGTGGGGTTATAGCCCTGTCCGGGGGTCCTCGGGTTGGGGCCACAGTCTCCTGACCCCTCCTGTCTCAGCCTCCAGTATTTATGCTGCATTAGTTTATGTGTCGGGGGCTAGGGTCAGTTTGTTATATCTGGAGTACTTCTCCTGTCCTATTCGGTGTCCTGTGTGAATCTAAGTGTGCGTTCTCTAATTCTCTCCTTCTCTCTTTCTTTCTCTCTCTCGGAGGACCTGAGCCCTAGGACCATGCCCCAGGACTACCTGACATGATGACTCCTTGCTGTCCCCAGTCCACCTGGCCATGCTGCTGCTCCAGTTTCAACTGGCCTGGGCCCTAGGACCATGTCCCAGGACTACCTGACATGATGACTCCTTGCTGTCCCCAGTCCACCTGGCCATGCTGCTGCTCCAGTTTCAACTGTTCTGCCTTACTATTATTCAACCATGCTGGTCATTTATGAACATTTGAACATCTTGGCCACGTTCTGTTATAATCTCCACCCGGCACAGCCAGAAGAGGACTGGCCACCCCACATATGCTCTCTCTAATTCTCTCTTTCTTTCTCTCTCTCTCGGAGGACCTGAGCCCTAGGACCGTGCCCCAGGACTACCTGACATGATGACTCCTTGCTGTCCCCAGTCCACCTGACTGTGCTGCTGCTCCAGTTTCAACTGTTCTGCCTTATTATTATTCGACCATGCTGGTCATTTATGAACATTTGAACATCTTGGTCATGTTCTGTTATAATCTCTACCCGGCACAGCCAGAAGAGGACTGGCCACCCCACATAGCCTGGTTCCTCTCTAGGTTTCTTCCTAGGTTTTGGCCTTTCTAGGGAGTTTTTCCTAGCCACCGTGCTTTTACACCTGCATTGTTTGCTGTTTGGGGTTTTAGGCTGGGTTTCTGTACAGCACTTTGAGATATCAGCTGATGTACGAAGGGCTATATAAATAAATTTGATTTGATTTGATTTGATTTGAGATGGTCAGTGACCTGTTTGTTGACTTGGCTTTCGAAGACCTTAGATAGGCAGGGCAGGATGGATATAGGTCTGTAACAGTTTGGGTCCAGGGTGTCTCCCCCTTTGAAGAGGGGGATGAATGCGGCAGCTTTCCAATCCTTGGGGATCTCAGACGATATGAAAGAGAGGTTGAACAGGCTGGTAATAGGGGTTGCGACAATGGCGGCGGATAGTTTCAGAAATAGAGGGTCCAGATTGTCAAGCCCAGCTGATTTGTACGGGTCCAGGTTTTGCAGCTCTTTCAGAACATCTGCTATCTGGATTTGGGTAAAGGAGAACTTGGAGAGGCTTGGGCGAGTAGCTGCGGGGGGCGGAGCTGTTGGCCGAGGTTGGAGTAGCCAGGCGGAAGGCATGGCCAGCCGTTGAGAAATGCTTGTTGAAGTTTTCGATAATCATGGGTTTATCGGTGGTGACCGTGTTACCTAGCCTCAGTGCAGTGGGCAGCTGGGAGGAGGTGCTCTTGTTCTCCATGGACTTCACGGTGTCCCAGAACTTTTTAGAGTTGGAGCTACAGGATGCAAACTTCTGCCTGAAGAAGCTGGCCTTAGCTTTCCTGACTGACTGCGTATATTGGTTCCTGACTTCCCTGAACAGTTGCATATCGCGGGGACTATTCGATGCTATTGCAGTCCGCCACAGGATGTTTTTGTGCTGGTCGAGGGCAGTCAGGTCTGCAGTGAACCAAGGGCTATATCTGTTCTTAGTTCTGCATTTTTTGAATGGAGCATGCTTATCTAAAATGGTGAGGAAGTTACTTTTAAAGAATGACCAGGCATCCTCAACTGACGGGATGAGGTCAATGTCCTTCCAGGATACCCGGGCCAGGTCGATTAGAAAGGCCTGCTCACAGAAGTGTTTTAGGGAGCGTTTGACAGTGATGAGGGGTGGTCATTTGACTGCGGCTCCGTAGCGGATACAGGCAATGAGGCAGTGATCGCTGAGATCCTGGTTGAAGACAGCGGAGGTGTATTTGGAGGGCCAGTTGGTCAGGATGACGTCTATGAGGGTGCCCTTGTTTACAGATTTAGGGTTGAACCTGGTGGGTTCCTTGATGATTTGTGTGAGATTGAGGGCATCTAGCTTAGATTGTAGGACTGCCGGGGTGTTAAGCATATCCCAGTTTAGGTCACCTAACAGAACAAACTCTGAAGCTAGATGGGGGGCGATCAATTCACAAATGGTGTCCAGGGCACAGCTGGGAGCTGAGGGGGGACGGTAGCAGGCGGCAACAGTGAGAGACTTATTTCTGGAGAGAGTAATTTTCAAAATTAGTAGGCAGAACATTTGAAACTGGAGCAGCAGCACGGCCAGGTGGACTTCAAACTTTGCTTTCGTCAAATAATCCTCAATTTTTGCAGCAATTACAGCCTTGCAGACCTTTGGCATTCTAGTTGTCAATTTGTTGAGGTAATCTGAAGAGATTTCACCCCATGCTTCCTGAAGCACCTCCCACAAGTTGAATTGGCTTGATGAACAGGTCAAGATGCTCCAAACAACAGCTCAATAGGGTTGACATCTGGTGACTGTGCTGGCCACACCATTATAGAGGCATCGGTTTCTCAAACTAGACCCTCTAATGTACTTGTCCTCTTGCTCGGTTGTGCACCGGGGCCTCCCACTCTTCTTTCTATTCTGGTTAGAGCCCGTTTGCACTGTTCTGTGAAGGGAGTAGTACACATACCAGATCTTCCGTTTCTTGGCATTTCTCACATGGAATAGCCTTCACTTCTCAGAACAAGAATAGACTGACGAGTTTCAAAAGAAAGTTCTTTGTTTCTGGCCATTTTGAGCCTGTGATCGAACCCACAATTTCTGATGCTCCAGATACTCAATTATTCTAAAGAAGGCCAGTTTTATTGCTTCTTTAATCAGGACAACAGTTTTCAGCTGTGCTAACATAATTGCAAAAGCGTTTTCTAATGATCAATTAGCTTTATAAAATGATAAACTTGGATTAGCTAACACAACGTGTCATTGGAACACAGGAGTGATGGTTGCTGGTAATGGGCCTCTGTATGCATACAGTATGTAGATATTCCATAAAAATCAGTCATTTCCAGCTACAATAGTTATTTACAACATTAACAATGTCAACACTGGATTTCTGATCAATTTGATGTTATTTTATTGGACAAAAAAATTAGCTTTTCTTTCAAAAACAAGGACATTTCTAAGTGACCCCAAACTTTTGAACGGTAGTGTATATAAGGGAGTTGCGGGTGAAAAGCTGGGGTATAAGTTAGTACCAATGTGTGTGTAATGGATGTTTTTGTTTATTTTGTATTATTACTCTTTTATATTATTATTATGAATTTTTAATATTCCAACCACTGATATATGGTTGAAAGGTGGTGTTTTGTTTGTCGTCTTGTTGGGTGTTTTTGTTGTTTTTAATGTGATGTAATGGTGTTATGTCATATCGATAGAAAATGTATAAAAAACTTGATTGACACAGTATATGTATTCGATCTGGTAATATAAAATAACCCCAGATCGTCATGGTGATATTAATAGCTGCAGCAGTAATTGCTAATTAAGAAAAGCTACCATACCACTATCCATACACTTGAGAGCTATGGGTTTTCATCATTACAGGCAATTGCTGCAGTGGTCTTTGTTTGTTTGGTCCTGAGCAGGTCTCTCAGTGTGACCATGCTGGAATATCCCAGTTTACTTAACCTAACCTGACATAATATTTTACATTTTCATAAAATATAAGCGTGGGCTGCTAGCACACAATACTGTTGCTCCTGGATTGCCATTTAGTTGTGTTCACCCTGGGTAGTTAGCTGTGTTAATTCTGCATCGTAATTTAGCCGTATAGATCCTAGATCGTCATTTACCTCCCATTGATACTGGATTGTCATTTGATACTACTGAAAGGAAAGGGGGATACCTAGTCAGTTGTACAACTGAATGCATTCAACTGAAACGTGTCTTTAAATGTGTCAACCCCTCTGCCATAATCGACATCCACGGCGCCCAGGGAACAGTGGGTTAACTGCAAGTACAGATTTGTACTTTGTCAGCTCAGAGATTCGATCAAGCAACCTTTCGGTTACTGGCCCAATGCTCTAACCACTTGGCTACCTGCCGTCCCTGACAGCTCTTAGATCATGCTACGAATAGATATAAAACACATTCACCAAAACCAACACCTTGGGATGGACGACTGATTGATATTGGCACTGTCGTTCACCCTTCTCTGTTTACGAGGAACATTCACAATGACAGATGCCTTTTCAATCTGGCCAAACCACAGGCAGTGGCCTTTCAGCACATTGGGTTAAATTGACACGGATTCTTAAGGGTTTTTATTTTCTCAGGGGTCTGTGGAGATGTGAGTAGACAGGAAAGACAGCAGACCTGTCTCTATGACCTGGAAAGGGTGATGGAAAGAAAGAGAGCGAGAGAGAGAGCGAGAGAGAGAGAGAGAGAGAGAGAGATACAAATATAGGGAAGAGAGAAAGAGTGAGAGAGAGAGGGAGAAAGAGTGAGAGAGAGTGTTGGAGAGAGGTAAATTAGATTGTTTTGTTTATCACCTTCTTCCCCCAGGCGGTAGAGATGAATGGGGATGGAGGCAGAGGCAGAGGCAGCACACAGCTTCATCCATTTGGACATGATGTGGTAAAAACCTCACCTTAGATCAGCCCTTATGGGCATATTTATATATGCTAATAATAGGCTATTTGTGTAATGAATTTCCTCCTCTTCTTCCGAAGAGTAGAGGCGAAACGGATCAGAGGACCAATATGCGGCGTGGTAAGTGTCCATGGTTCTTTTTTAATACGTTAAGATACACATGAACAACTGACTACAAAAAACAAGAAATGTGAAACTCAAAACAGTCCTATCTGGTGCAAACACAGAGACAGGAATAATCACCCACAAACACACAGTGAAACCCAGGCTACCTAAGTATGATTCTCAATCAGAGACAACTAATGACACCTGCCTCTGATTGAGAACCATACTAGGCCGAAACATAGAAATACTCAAATCATAGAAAAACAAACATAGACTGCCCACCCAACTCACGCCCTGACATTTACATTTACATTTACATTTAAGTCATTTAGCAGACGCTCTTATCCAGAGCGACTTACAAATTGGTGCATTCACCTTATGACATCCAGTGGAACAGTAGTGCATCTAAATCTTTTAAGGGGGGGGGGGGGTGAGAGGGATTACTTTATCCTATCCTAGGTATTCCTTAAAGAGGTGGGGTTTCAGGTGTCTCCGGAAGGTGGTGATTGACTCCGCTGTCCTGGCGTCGTGAGGGAGTTTGTTCCACCATTGGGGGGCCAGAGCAGCGAACAGTTTTGACTGGGCTGAGCGGGAACTGTACTTCCTCAGTGGTAGGGAGGCGAGCAGGCCAGAGGTGGATGAACGCAGTGCCCTTGTTTGGGTGTAGGGCCTGATCAGAGCCTGGAGGTACTGAGGTGCCGTTCCCCTCACAGCTCCGTAGGCAAGCACCATGGTCTTGTAGCGGATGCGAGCTTCAACTGGAAGCCAGTGGAGAGACCATACTAACTAATACAAAACACAGGAAATAAAGGTGAGAACGTGACAATTTGAGTCAACTGTAATAATTCTTCACCCATGTCTTACTAATAGGCTTGGTGACTGTCTCACAACTCAGAGATTGACACTAACCACTGGAGTCAGGTCAATGGCAATTTCCAAGAACAATCCAGTTTATCCTACCCTCACAAAACGTTGAAACAGACTGGAGTTGACGTGGAGTTTGTTTTCTAGCTGGTCCTGTGCTGCAGGACTATAGGCAGGATACACACTGGATGAAGATGGATCTCTAACGGAGAATGAAGCTAATTTCTGCTGAGGGCAAGTGCCTCAATAGCCTCTCCCCTGTCAGAGAGCTTGCTCTCACAAGCCCTCCAACTGCCTTTCAGGAAACACCAATGTGTGATATCAACATGTATGTAACATGTAACAGCTAGATAACACCACCAAATCAACATGCTGTGTGGTAACATTTGTACAATACCACCATATCAACATGCTGTGTGGTAGAAGCTACAAAATACCATCATATCAACATGCTATGTGGTAACAGCTATAAAATACCATCCTATCAACATGCTGTGTGGAAACAGCTATAAAATACCACCATATCAACATGCTGTGTGGTAACAGCTATAAAATACCACCATATCAACATGCTGTGTGGTAACAGCTATAAAATACCATCCTATCAACATGCTGTGTGGAAACAGCTATAAAATACCACCATATCAACATGCTGTGTGGAAACAGCTATAAAATACCACCATATCAACATGCTGTGTGGTAACAGCTATAAAATACTACCATATCAACATGCTATGTGGTAACAGCTATACAATACCACCATATCAACATGCTGTGTGGTAACAGCTATAAAATACCATCCTATCAACATGCTGTGTGGAAACAGCTATAAAATACCACCATATCAACATGCTGTGTGGTAACAGCTATAAAATACCACCATATCAACATGCTGTGTGGTAACAGCTATACAATACCACCATATCAACATGCTATGTGGTAACAGCTATACAATACCACCATATCAACATACTGTGTGGTAACAGCTATAAAATACCATCACATCAACATGCTGTGTGGTAACAGCTATACAATACCACCATATCAACATGCTATGTGGTAACAGCTACAAAATACCATCACATCAACATGCTATGTGGTAACAGCTATACAATTCCACCATATCAACATGCTATGTGGTAACAGCTATAAAATACCATCACATCAACATGCTGTGTGGTAACAGCTATACAATTCCACCATATCAACATGCTGTGTGGTAACAGCTACAAAATACCATCACATCAACATGCTGGGTGGTAACAGCTACAAAATACCATCATATCAACATGCTGTGTGGTAACAGCTATACAATACTACCATATCAACATGCTATGTGGTAACAGCTATACAATACTACCATATCAACATGCTGTGTGGTAACAGCTATACAATACCACCATATCAACATGCTGTGTGGTAACAGCTATACAATACTACCATATCAACATGCTATGTGGTAACAGCTATACAATACCACCATATCAACATGCTGTGTGGTAACAACTATTAAATACCACCATATCAACATGCTATGTAATTTGTAAGTCGCTCTGGATAAGAGCGTCTGCTAAATGACTTAAATGTAAATGTAAAAATCTATGTGGTAACAACTATTAAATACCACCATATCAACATGCTGTGTGGTAACAGCTATACAATACTACCATATCAACATGCTGTGTGGTAACAGCTATACAATACCACCATATCAACATGCTATGTGGTAACAGCTATACAATACTACCATATCAACATGCTATGTGGTAACAGCTATACAATACTACCATATCAACATGCTGTGTGGTAACAGCTATAAAATACCACCATAACAAACATGCTGTGTGGTAACAGCTATACAATACTACCATATCAACATGCTATGTGGTAACAGCTATACAATACTACCATATCAACATGCTGTGTGGTAACAGCTATACAATACCATCACATCAACATGCTGTGTGGTAACAGCTATAAAATACCATCACATCAACATGCTGTGTGGTAACAGCTACAAAATACCACCATATCAACATGCTGTGTGGTAACAGCTATAAAATACCACCATATCAACATGCTGTGTGGTAACAGCTACAAAATACCATCACATCAACATGCTGTGTGGTAACAGCTATAAAATACCACCATATCAACATGCTATGTGGTAACAGCTATAAAATACTACCATATCAACATGCTATGTGGTAACAGCTATACAATACCACGATATCAACATGTTGTGTGGTAAAAGCTAGCTATAAAATACTACCATATCAACATGATGTGTGGTAACAGCTATAAAATACCATCATATCAACATGCTATGTGGTAACAGCTATAAAATACTACCATATCAACATGCTATGTGGTAACAGCTATACAATACTACCATATCAACATGCTGTGTGGTAACAGCTATAAAGTACTACCATATCAACATGCTATGTGGTAACAGCTATAAAATACTACCATATCAACATGCTATGTGGTAACAGCTATACAATTCCACCATATCAACATGCTATGTGGTAACAGCTATACAATACTACCATATCAACATGCTATGTGGTAACAGCTATACAATACTACCATATCAACATGCTGTGTGGTAACAACTATTAAATACCACCATATCAACATGCTATGTGGTAACAGCTATAAAATACCATCATATCAACATGCTGTGTGGTAGAAGCTACAAAATACCACCATATCAACATGCTGTGTGGTAGAAGCTATAAAATACCATCCTATCAACATTTGTAAGTCGCTCTGGATAAGAGCGTCTGCTAAATGACTTAAATGTAAATGTAAATGTAATGCTTTTTTGGTAACAGCTACAAAATACTACCATATCAACATGCTGTGTTGTAGAAGGATTTTTCTTTATTTTTGCAATTTTATACATTGTAGAAATATAGTGAAGACATCAAAACTATGAAATAACACATATGGAATCATGTAGTAACCAAAAAAGTGTATTTCTGTGTTCGGCCTAGTATGGTTCTCAATCAGAGGCAGCTGTCAATCATTGTCAATCATTGATTGAGAATCATACTTAGGTAGCCTGGTTTCACTTTTGAGTTGTGGGTGTTTATTTTCTGTGTTAGTGTCTGTGCCACACGGGACTGTTTCGGTTTGATTTACTTCACCTTTATTGTTTTGTTCAGTGTTCGTTATTCATTAAAAAACATGAACTCTTGCCACGCTGCGTTTTGGTCCTCCGATCCTTCATACTACTCCTCTTAGTGAGAAGAGGAGGACGAAAACCCTTACAGATGTCAGCTTTGCACTCTCTTGGAATTCTCTCAACCAGCTTTATGACATAATCACCTGGAATGCATTTCAATTAACGTGTGCATTGTTATAAGTTAATTTGTGGAATTTCTTTCCTTCTTAATGCATTTGAGCAAATCAGTTGTGCTGTGACAAGGTAGGGGTGGTATACAGAAGATAGCTGTGTTTGGGAAAAGACCATGTCCATATTTTGGCAAGAACAGCTCAAATAAGCAAAGAGAAATGACAGTCCATCATTACAATAAGACATAAAGGTCAATCAATCCAGAACATTTCCAGAACTTTGAAAGTTTCTTCAAGTGCATGCGCAAAAACCATCAAGTGCTGTGATGAAACCGGCTCTCATGAGGACCGCCACAGAAAAGGAAGACCCAGAGTTACCTCTACTGCAGAGGATAAGTTCATTAGAGATAACTGCACCTCAGATTGCAGCCCAAATAAATGCTTAGCAGAGTTCAAATAACAGAGTTTAAATAACAGACACATCTCAACATCAACTATTCAGAGGAGACTGCGTGAATCAGGCCTTCATGTTCAAATTGCTGCAAAGAAACCACTACTAAAGGACACCAATAAGAAGAAGAGAATTGCTTGGGCCAAGAAACATGAGCAATGGACAATAGACTGTTGGAAATCTGTCCTTAGGTCTGATGAGTCCAAATTTGAGATTTTTGGTTCCAACCGCTGTGTCTTTGTGAACAGACAGATTTTGATGAGGAATTGTTTATTATGCAAATTAGATGTCCTCGTGGGAATAACCTAAGGGCAGTCTTAGGTTATAGTGAGCAGGTGTGGTGGTGTTTCTTGGTGATGTCCCACTCAGTAATGACTAGGTTGTAATGGGAATTTCCTGGTGAACAAAAAGGAGCGCAGTTGTTGATAACATAAATGAAAATACTTTTAGTTTAATTACAAGTTGCAACAGGGAGACACCTCCAGCACTGAAGCAGAGAAAATATCTGACCTGACCTTCTCTGAGAAGGCCTTATATCCTAATTACACAGCACCAAATGTTCTGTAAACACCAGCTGAGAGGCTTGTATGAAGTCAAAACATCTTTGTCAACTGATGTAGAATCACACAGTGTTTAGTAAAAATACAATAATTAATCAGTGTCCTTTGTCCTTGTACCTCCAGTCTGGCGTCAATCACTATCAACAGATATGAGTTGAATCCATAACATACAGCATCAAGTCCAGTGACCATCAACACACACCCAGACCACTGGAGAACAAGTATATTACAGACAGTGAAAGAAATATGCTAAGCATTGTGTTAATAACTCTAAACTGAACAGGAACTTTATTCACCAAATTTTTCCCGTTACAAATGTAAGTACTGTAAGTACTGCTCACATACAACAGTCAATATATGTTTACGTTATAGTTCAAATTATTTTTCTTATCTGAGGTGGAAATGCCCAAAGAAGTTATACAGGAATCCTGCATAAAATATCCTGCAGGAGTCCTGCAGAATATACAGTATATCATGCAGGAATAAGTAGTCCTGTCGGATATCCCACAGGATTTTCGGGGCCACTTTCCTGTAGGACAACTCCTGCAGGATCCAGTAGGAATCCTGCAGGTTGTCCTTCAAGAAAACATTCATGCAGGAATCCTGCAGATAGTCCTCAAATAAATCCTGCAGGACTACATGCAGGAATTGTCCTACAGCAAAATCCTGTAGATAAGATTCCTGCAGGTTATGCCACAAGATTATCGGTGCCATTTTCCTGTAGGATCCCTTCCTCATGCTTCAGAGATTTTCCCGTAGGACAACCTGCAGGTTCTGTGCTCCCTGTAGTTTAAGCTGTAGGGGAAAAGGAGGTGGGGAAACAGTCCAAGCAAGCTAAAAGTAAAACAGAGAGAAAGTGATGTTACAATTATACACTTCTATTTGAATCAAACTATTAGTTTATTCAATTATAACCAATTTAATTCATTATAGTGTAATTCAGTGAAAACAATGTGATACAAACCATGTTGTAAACCATGTTGTAAACCACTCTTCACTATTTAGATGCAATCACTTCCTTATTTACAGTTGAAGTCAGAAGTTTACATACACGTTAGCGAAATACATTTAAACTCAGTTTTTCACAATTCCTGACATTTAATCTTAGTAAAAATTCCCTGTCTTAGGTCAGTTAGGATCACGACTTCATTTTAAGAATAAGAAATGTCAGAATAATAGCCGAGATAATGATTTATTTCAGCTTTTATTGCTTTCATCACATTCCCAGTGGGTCAGAAGTTTACATACACTTACTTAGTATTTGGTAGCATTGCCTTTAAATTGTTTAACTTGGGTCAAACGTGTCAGGTAGCCTTCCACCAGCTTCCAACTATAGGTTGGGTGCATTTTGGCCCATTCCTCCTGACAGAGCTGGTGTAACTGAGTCAGGTTTCTAGGTCTCCTTGCTCGCACACGCTTGTTCAGTTCTGCCCACAATTTTGCTATAGGATTGAGGTCAGGGCATTGTGATGGCCACTCCAATACCTTGACTTTGTTGTCCTTAAGCCATTTTGCCACAACTTTGGAAGTATGCTTGGGGTCATTGTCCATTTGGAAGATCCATTTGTGACCAAGCTTTAACTCCCTGACTGATGTCTTGAGATGTTGCTTCAATATATCCACAGAATTTTCCCTTCTCATGATGCCATCTATTTTGTGAAGTGCACCAGTCCCTCCTGCAGCAAAGCACCTCCACAACATGATGCTGCCACTCCCGTGCTTCACGGTTGGGAGGGTGTTCTTCGACTTGAAAGCCTCCCCCTTTTTCCTCCAAACATAACGATGGTCATTATGGCCAAACAGTTCTATTTTTGTTTCATCAGACCAGAAGACATTTCTCCAAAAAGTACGATCTTTGTCCCCATGTGCAGTTGCAAACCGTAGTCTGGCTTTTTTATGGCGGTTTTGGAGCAGTGGCTTCTTCTTGCTGAGGGGCCTTTCAGGTTATGTCGATATATGACTCTTTTTTACTGTGGACGTAGATACTTTTGTACCTGTTTCCTCCAGGATCTTCACAAGGCCCTTTGCTGTTGTTCTGGGATTGATTTGCACTTTTCGCACCAAAGTACTTTCATCTCCAGGAGACAGAACACATTTCCTTCCTGAGTGGTATGATGGCTGTGTGGTCCCATGGTGTTTATACTTGCGTACTATTGTTTGTACAGATGAATGTGGGACCTTCAGGTGTTTGGTATGAACCAGACTTGTGGAGGTCTACAATGTTTTTTCTGAGGTCTTGGTTGATTAATTTTGATTTTCCCATGATGTCAACCAAAGAGGAACTTAGTTTGAAGGTAGGCCTTGAAATACACCCACAGGTACACCTCCAATTGACTCGAATGACGTCAATTAGCCTATCAAAGCTTCTAAAGCCATGACATCATTTTCTGGAATTTTCCAAGCTGTTTAACGGCACAGTCAACTTAGTGTATGTAAACTTAGTGTATGTTCTGACCCACTGGAATTGAGATACAGGGAATTATAAGTGAACAATCTGTCTGTAAACAATTGTTGGAAAAATTACTTGTGTCATGCACAAAGTAGATGTCCTAACCGACTTGCCAGAACTATAGTTTGTTAACAGGAAATTTGTGGAATGTTTGAAAAACTAGTTTTAATGACTCCAACCTAAGTGTATGTAAACTTCCGACTTCAACTGTACATGACAAGTGTAGATTGATGAGGGGAAAATAAAAATTATTTAATCAATTTTAGAATAAGATGTAATATAACAAAATGTGTAAAAAGTCAAGTGGTCTGAACTTTCCGAACCCACTGTACATAACTGGAACCTAGAATAACAGTGGCTGCGTGATCTCTCAGTCAGACAGGAGAAGTTAATCACTTTCGAGGGTTGTTATCTCTTTATCTACCAATCCTCCCTGTTATGTCTTGTTGAGGTTTAGGGTATTGGAGGGTGGAAATGTTGTGTTAGATCAAACGCTTGGTCCAGTGGAACCGTCAGGGGCTGGGAGGAGATGGAGGCAGGAATCAGTCACGCTGTCTGTCTGTCTCCGTTCTGCTTTCAAAGGAAACAGAAGAGGGCTTATTGCTGAATGAATCATCACACGCCACTATTACCACGCTGATCAAAACATCTACTCAGAAGCTCTAAAGCAGTGGTGTCCACAGCTGCAGGGGTTCTTGTTGGCCTTTTATCTACCGTCACAGTTGGATGGGGTGTGTGTGTGTGCGTGCGGCGTGCGCGCGCACGCGTGTGTGTAGAATAGTAATGACTGACTTTCTTTCATTCTTCTCCCTCCTCTACTACCTCTCTTCCTCCTTCCATCTTCATCCATCCTACCCTCTTTCTTCACCTCCTCGCCTTATTTCATTCATTCTAAATGTTCTCTCATCCCCCTGTCCTCAACCTCTTCCACCCCCCCTCCCTAACATGTCCTGTCTGTAACCAGTTTGAACAGGCAGTTTGGATATTACATGATTCTCTGGTCAGTGGAGGTCCCCAGGCAGGCCAATCGGTCAGTAGAGATCTGGGGGATATCTGCACTCTGTAATGCCTGCTCAAATACCTGCCATTCAGTTTTACATTAGAGGGTGGATTCCCTCGCTGATGAGTGTGTAAGTGTCCCAGACCACTAGACGGGGTTGGGACTGCAGGCATACATTCTTATAAGAAAGGGTTCCAAAAGGGTTCTTTGGTTGTCCCTATAAGTCAACCCTTTTGAGTTCCAGATAGAACCCTTTTTGGTTGCAGGTAGAACCCTTTTGGGTTCCATGTTGAACCCTATATGGAAAGGGTTCAAATTAAATTAAATTAAATAATAATGTATTGGCCACATACGCGTGATTAGCAGATGTTGTTGCGGGTGTAGCGAAATGCTTGTGCTTCTAGTTCTGACAGTGCAGTAATATTTAACAAGTAATATCAAACAAATTACACAATATATACCCAGATACACACAAATCTAAGTAGGACTGAATTAAGACTATGTATACATATGGACGAGCGGAATAGACTAAGATACCGTAGAAGTACAGAAAACAGTGTATACATATGAGATGAGTAATGCCAGATATGTAAACATTATTCAAGTGACAAGTGGCCAGTGATTTCTAGTCTATGCCTATAGGGAGCAGCCTTTAATGTGCAAGTGAAGGCTGTTTAACATCTGTAAAAGCTTCTGAGGGTTTTAGGTGACAAGCCAAATGTCTTTAACCTCCTGAGGTTGAAAATAATCTGTTGCGCCTTCTTCACCACCCTGTCTGTGTGGGTGGTCCATTTCAGTTTGTCAGTGATGTATACACCAAGGAACTTGAAGCTTTCCACCTTCTCCACTGTGGTCCCGTCGATGTAGATAGAGGGTTGCACCCTATGGTGTTTCCTGAAGTTCCTGACGTTCACAATCATCTCCTTCGTTTCTAACTGGAACCAAAAAAGGGTTCTAACTCTAACCAAAAAGGGTTCAATAAAGGGTTCTCCTATAAGGACAGCCAAAGATCCCTGAAAGTTTTGAACCACAGGAGACCTCTTCACAGCAATGCACTGATGTGTTCAACAATCCTTTAAATTGGTTAAGAAAACCTGTATACATTCACATTGCTATTGAAGCCATTATCTTGACCAAGCAGTAATTCATTTCGCTGCCCTCTTTTATGATGTCATCATGAACCAGATCTGCCTATCATCACTTTTCCGCCTGGATCTCCTTCATAAGCCGCTGTAGACTAGCAGAAGATTAGCACACAAGAGATGATTAGATCTGGAGGAGTAAAACTCAGAACTCTGCTTTAATGAACACCCTAAAGGGGAAGGTTTCTCAATCTACAGTTTGAAGGTTATTTTTTAAATAATTTCTTCATTCTGATTTTATGCATGACAACTTAGATTCTCCTCCCAGGAATTGGTCACTGTGTTTCCGATTTCTCTTTGACTTGAGAACCTGCAGAAAGTGGTGCTAACTTAATTTTACAGTTCTATTTTATCTGGTGTTTACCTGGGATTGTAGAGACCCACTCAGAGAATATGCCTAAAGAAATGACTAGTTAGCAAACCTTATTAGCAACATGTTTGTGTCAGTTTAAAGGAAACTCATTCAAGTTGATTCCTAACTGTTACATTTACAGCTGCTCTCGTCAAGTTTTTAATAGACCACATTCAATATTCAATTTGGCCTTAAATCAGGAACAAGCCATTTTGGAGATGTTCTAGGATTTGTTCCTTCCTTACATAAACCAGCTCATCCCAGAAATAAATCAGAACAGCACATGAAATTACAAATTATTTCAGGCTGATTCAAAATCCACAGAGAAGCAAATTATTAGCTAATGTTCTCTGTTAAAAATAATGTTTCTAATGACTTTTTTAATATGACACCGATGATGAAGACCTACTATTACGAATGGGAATGCATATTAACCTGGCCATAATATGCTATTTGAATGGGAATGCATATTAGCCTGGCCATAATATGCTATTTGAATGGGAATGCATATTAGCCTGGCCATAATATGCTATTTGAATGGGAATGCATATTAATATGGCCATAATATGCTATTTGAATGGGAATGCATATTAGCCTGGCCATAATATGCTGTTATGAATGGGAATGCATATTAGCCTGGCCATAATATGCTGTTATGAATGCATATCAATCATAATCCATACAGTGTGGCATACATTATGATAGTTAATGGTAATGATTACCTTTGAGGGGAGCCCTAAAATAGAGTGGTCATTAAGAACCTCAGCACTGCTAATTTAATCTGGGCTACAAACTACCCTATTATACAACAGCATTACTCTATAGCCAACACATCTGGTCATACATTGCTAAGTGCATATACGTACATTCCCCAGGAATACTTGATACTCAAACTTCCCCAGAAGTTTGCATGATACTCAAACTGGATTTGAAGTGTTCTTAGGCTTATTGCTGTGTACTTATAAATACAAGCACTCTTCATCACATCAGCATCAGTAGTGTTTTAATGTTTGAGTCTGTGGCAGTGAGTTATCTCTGAGAGAGGAGGAGAGAAACACAATAAAGTTGAGGAGACGAGAGAAACACTCGTTCTGGGAGGGTTAAATATTTAGAATGCTGCAGTTTCTCCCATCATTGTTTTCTCTTTCTTTCTCTCTCTCACCCCCTGCAGTAGCAGCCACTGCCAGACATCGATCAGTGTTGTGTAGCAAGACCTTGCTGTGAAGACACAATCCCTCCCCTTCTATTCCTTCTCTCACTACGAAGTCTTCAGCGTATTCTTTACTCATAACACAAACAAGCAACAATTGTAGCTGCAGCAGAAATGCTTTTCAACATAATGCCACAGGCACAGCGGGTTCACGAAAAATAAATCTGCCTCTCTTTCCCCAGGACCGTACCATGGCTCACTGGTGTCCCACTAGACTCCCACTGGAACACAGTCCACATAAGAATTTAATAATATCCTGGTCCAAATAAATATCACAGTGGTTTTCTATGGCTCAACATTCATCATACACTTCCACTGTGCTGCAGCTTTCAGAATTGATTTCCCCCTCAGACTCAACGTCATAAAGTGAGAGACAGATATAAGATTCTAAATCTATGAATATAAAGTACCTCGTACATGACCGTGCTTTAAGTTTATCTGTGTTTGAAGGGTGTTTGAAAAAGTGTTTCAGCGTGTTGGGTGGGGAATTATTGATATGCTAAGAAACTGTCTTTTAAATCCGCTTCTCTCCTCTTTTCTCCTCTCGGCAGAAAGGAGGGATACCTCCTGCTTTCTGCAATATGCAATACCCTTTGGGAACATTGGAGGGGGCTAAAGTCACGTAAAATCTTTATGCAATCACTACTTCTCTGGCCTGGACTGGTGAATGAACATGTTGTCATGACAACACAAACTGCTACAGCAAAATAATGTGTGGTTGCCACCATGGGAAACTTAACTTGGATAATGTGCTTCTTGACAATAATTCAAAACAGGTTAATGGTTATGGTTACACTCTCTATTACTCCATAACCCCACACACACAGGGTCAGTCATGGTTGTGTAAGTGGGAACCCTAGTAGCCTAGGACACATGATGCCTGTCATCCACTTTGGTATTTAGATTCAGTCTGTCTCTCGGTCGATTCTCTTGCGAAAGAGGGTCAGGGCTAATGTCACTGTAAGGTCATTGTCTGTAGCCATATTCTGTAAACCAGGATCCTGGTTCAACCTCATGAACAGAAGCCAGGATCCTGGCTCAACCTCAAACAGGGGCCTTATGAGGTCAGAAACACAGGCAATTGATGGATGGTTAGAAGGTGTGCTGATCTCCAGAGTATACATATCCGTAGCCTGTACATATATTGCCTTTGAACTATAAATAGCTGTTCTGTATTCCAGCAATACAAGGACAGAAACAAGAATGCTCTGCACACTAGGCTGAGTCAAGACGGGTTTCCCTAATATCATTAGGCTGTACTTCAGAAAAACATGCTGGTCTTTTCCTTAAGCAAGCGTTATAGAAAATCATTTAACTGGTACATCATTTTTTTGTCATGACATAGGGATTAATACTTTACTGTCATTTACTCACTTAGAATGTAAATGGACAAACACAATAACAGGTAGCCCAGTTCAGGAGGTGTTAGTTTAAATGTATAGTCCAATATTTACACGTGTTTTAGGGAAGGGGGGATTGGGGGGCAAGTGTTCAAGCAATACTAGCAATACTGCACAATTTAGGGAACATGAGAAGCTTGTTTTTCTCAGTGATCATGTAATAATCCAATCCGAGGAACGGACACTTGAGCATGGCCTAAAAGCACCTGATCTCGCTCTCCTTCAGGCAGAGACAGGCACACATTCACTGGTGGGACTGTAAATAGTCTACTGACTGTTAACTGCTTTATAGCTGTAGTGGGACATTGATGTTTCAGAGCTGTTGATAGTCCTGAAGTAAAATATTGAGTGTCCTGTTAAGCAATGTCTTCATTTAATATTTATTTATAATTTCCTTCTTTTGCATTTGAGAGTGATAGCTGAAATCAAATGGAAACTGAAGCAAAGCAAGCATATCAACAGGAGTTGAATTTTGGCTGTGAGTCACGGGGGTTAACGGGTTTATCCTTGGAAATTTAGCCTCGCTAACGCGACCCACGTGATTCACAGCGCAAGGGGGGCTGGTGAGGACTTGGAGAGGTGTATGCCGCATTCAAAACAAATGGGAAGTCTGAACTCGGAAATCTCCGACTGGGAAAAGTATTTTGAACGGTCATCCAACTTGGGAAAAATCAAGAAAGAATTCCATATATATATATATGTATTTATTATCTCCCGAATTTCGTGATATCCATTTACGATCTTGTCTCAACGAGCATCTTTCTTGAGCTCCGACTAAGATCACTGACGTCATGATTTGACATCGTTTTTTCCCCCCTAGTTCCCAGCTGTCTTGACATGACTATCGGCTAGACTTGTAGTGCTTTCACGACAACTGGGAACTCGGAAAAAACGAGGTCAAATCATAACGTCAGTGATAGGATTTCTTTTCAGACCATAAGATCACTGACGTCATGATTTGACCTCGTTTTTTTCCGAGTTCCTAGTTCGGAAGTCGGATATTTCAGGCTATGTGCACACTGCCCACAACATGAGTTTGACTTCCTAACCTCCTACCAAATGTATGACCATATTAGAGACACATATTTCCCTTAGATTACACAGATCCACAAAGAATTCGAAAAAAAATCTATTGGGTGAAATACCACAGTGTGCAATCACAGCATTAATATTTGTGACCTGTTGCCACAAGAAAAGGGCAACCAGTGAAGAACAAACACCATTGTAAATACAACCTATATTTATATTTATTTTCCCTTTTATACTTTAACTATTTGCACATCATTACAACACTGGGCAGTATATAGACATAATATGACATTTGTCTCCCGAGTGGCGCAGCGTTCGGAGGGTTTGTCCGGGCTAGGCCATTATTGTAAAATAATAATTTGTTCTTAACCGACAATTTTTTGTTGTTGAAATGTCTTAAAAAGCCGCTTAAATTGAAATTGATTTTCGAGTTCCCAGTTCCGACTTCCCACTTGTTTTGAACGCGGCAATAGAACCGGCTACGGTCCTCTGGCGTAACCGAGCAAAACCAGCGGGTGAAAAGACCAGTGTGAAATGAACAGCATTAGCGATGAGTAGCAATAGTGGAATCAGCATTTCGCCTTTTTCAAATACAAGTCCCACATTGAAACTGATGCAAGCAGGTACAAATAGGCGAATCACACCATAATTGGATTAGATAATGATAAACAAGTTTGGAAAGTTGTGAATTCAATAAAATACAATAATTATTAATTTTACAATTTTTGTTGTTGAAATCGCACTCTGGATGTATTGGACTACATAAGTGCATAGGGAACATACAGTAGATGCACTGTAGGATTACCTGTGAATCTTGGGTTCATGAATGGGGTATCAGCCTACTCTTATTGCAAAACTTTGACTGGGAAATCTGTCCGATTTGACTCTGATATGCTTGTAGAACATGCACTGTACACAATTTTCTGTACAGTAGGCTATATGTCGCAGTAAAAGTGAGGTTCATTCAACTGGAGCACCTCTAGTATCCAAATCCACAATGTTTACACACCCAGGGTTGTCGCTGCCCTTATTGTGGCCCTTAAAGACAATCTGCCAGATTATCTGATATGCGTATTGAACATAGGCCTACATATTACACTGTCAACAATTTTCTGAACATTGTGTTGCATTAAAGTGGGGACTCTTCTACTCAGGAGAAACTCTGGTACTGATTTTTGTTTAGCATTATCTATTCCAATTATGGCATGGTGATTACACTATTTGAATCCGGTTGCATCAGTTTTAATGCGGGACTTTTATTTTGAAGGTTAAACGGTGAGTTCACTATTGTTTCTGATCATTAATGTTGTTCATTTCACACCGGTGAAAACAAGACTACTCGGCATCACAGACGTTGTTGATAACTATGCCAAATACTCTACATCGAACAAGATCTGGCCGCTGATGGAGAAATGTAAATAGATACCATCTGTGCTTTATGCGACGATATTGTTTAGTTACAATGGTTAAGTTTTGTAGCGAGAGAAAGTAAAAACGCTTTTGTGTCTACGTTAGCTAGCCAACGTTAGTTTACTGGTTGTGTCTGCCCGCAAGGGCGCAGCTAGCTTGCAAGCTAGCGTACTTACTGTAAACCGCTGGTTATCCGGTTAGCATGGCTAACGCGTCA
This sequence comes from Oncorhynchus nerka, assembly GCF_034236695.1. NCBI lineage: Eukaryota > Metazoa > Chordata > Actinopteri > Salmoniformes > Salmonidae > Oncorhynchus > Oncorhynchus nerka. Next base: position 23,110,703 of record NC_088408.1, read on the forward strand.
GTTTTGTTGACAAATCCTGAATTCCGGAATTAGGCGGTCTGAATTTAACTACATCATACGCAGTGTGCAAAATACAATAACGTTAGCTACCTCAAACATGAGAACGATCTAATACTAGTTTTATATATGTTATCCTGGTAACGTTAACTAGTTAGGTAACGATAGTGTTGATGGCTTGTTGAAAGTGCCCAAGTGATTGTGTTGATATGGTAATTTTTTTCTTATACAGCACAACGCAGCTGGACCGAACGGTGTTCATTCCAGTCTGATACTTCAGCATGGAATAGCCAGCACGGCTTCTCTTGAATCAATCCTATAACGTTAATGTTAGCTGTCTACCCCCTGGCAAATAACAAAAAAGCAAGGTATGTAGATATTCATTTTGTCTTAAAGAGAGCTAGTTCCTAGCAAAGAGCTGATTTTCAACATAACAATTGTAATTGTTCTCCAATTGTAAAATGTGTTCCCTGAATACCTAACTAGTAAGAATTTAACTCCATTGAATTTAAACTCTCTCTTTTAAAGAAGAGATGACAATTAACTTGTCTTTTTAGTCATATATATATATATATATATATATATATATATATATATATATGGCTAGCTAGTACCCAGCACAGCTTTGTTGGACGTTTGTTGATCCACTAAATCTATGCCTAAATCCATGCCTGTTTTACCATTAAGTTCCTGGTTTTCCAGCTTGATTTCACCTCCAATTGACCTTGTTTGTGCCTGTGTCAACTATGGAGACAACTCAAGTGACTTTGGCAGTTAGGGGAGACACATCCCCAGGTAAGACCAACCCCTACTGCAGGGCAACAGACTAATCTGAAACAAGAAGACTATTCAATTCAAGACAACTTTAGACAGACATTTTTACAACTATCCAGACAGTCAATCAGGAATGTCATCTTTTAGCTAATCTCAGTTAACCTATATCTAAAATTGTGCGTAAAAGATTCCCGATTACAAGCCTGTCCATGAGAGTTTGGCTTTTGGTTAAAAAGTCCTTGATCTTTTGAACCTAATAAGGGGTGGGGGTGTTTGTGAAAATGCGTGCAAGGTGAGTGTGTGTGTGTGGCACATTAATGGAACGTAATAATATGGTGTATGACTAGGTGAGGTGATAGCCATGGTTGGTAGCTGTGAAGCTTTAGGAGCCTGGTGCTATCAGAGAGCTGTGACCCTACAACCTGCTGAACACGATGGGTACATATCACTTTTCTCCTGGAATATGATCTGAATGATTTCTGTGTTGATGTTTGTAGCTACAGGGTGTTTAAGTAATTACACCTATTATATTCTATCCCCAGCACATTGTGGAAGAGGATCATCAGTGTGCCCAGAGGTGCTGTGTCAACCTATCGCTATTTCAAAGGCCACTTCCTGGAGTCAAAGGTGAGTTCATTTTATGTGCAGTCAGCATGATGTAATGAGTAATATTAAACAAAATACATTGTAGTTGGTCTTTAAAAATGATTGTACCATAATCCAGTTACGTAAGTAGTTGCTTTAGTGGTAATCTCATGTTGGCCATTGAGTGTCAGTTGACAAATGATTGACAGTATTGTCTTAACAGCAGGTTAGAGCCAGACTAGGAGTCGTTGTGTTGCGCTCTTAATCCTTCCTTTTGATGATGGTGATGAATAGCCTGCATACAGCGTGATCAACATTTTATATCCCCACTTCAGTTCTGGAGGCTGCTGATATTTTCACAGCTAATCTCTTTTAGGAAATTGAATGGCATTTAAATGTAATGTACTTCATACTAAACTGTTTAGAGGATGTTTTAATTCACACACAGTTCGTCTTCTGTGGAGCCACTGTAATCCAAGTGTGAACGAGTTAGTCTATGAGTAAGTCTGCTTTGAGTGAACACTAGAAAGCATTAAATTAGCTACGCTATAGCAGATCTAAGATCATTAATGGGTTATTTAGCTCACTTTCCCCACATCTGTGTTGATCCCCTCTAGCTGTCCTCTGTGCAGTTGCTACATAACTCTTAGAGAGGAGAGCATGCCTGGAGCTCTGCCAGCTGGCCATAGCTGAGCTCTGATCTGTGCACGTGACGTGAGCCTCTCCTATGTTATTTAATGCTACACTAGACTTGGAAGTTGGAACAGACACACACACAAGCACAGTATGTTCTTTACCATTCCAATTATTAATGTCAGTTCTCAGTAATGTTCTCTATATGGCCAGCTTGGAGGCTCAAGCTTCCTCTTTCAGAGAGGGACATCTAGAGAGAGCGCGTCTGGCTGTTGTCCTACAGACAGTAGCATATGAAGTAACACTATCACACCCGTGATGCCATGTGGAACCGAGGAAAAACAACTCATTTGAACTGTGCTGTCCCTTTCTGGTCTGAACTACTGTCAGTGGACTAGCAGCATTACTAACTTGTCAGAGAGCATAATTTGTTGACTCATGGGGTGTTGCTCAGCACACACATTCAGATAGGCCAGCTGTAATGACAACACATTTTACTATGTCTCTGTGTCCAGAAACCTAAAACCAGGACCACATTCAATTCTTTTTGTGATTTAACCTGTTTTTAATACCAATTATAAAACAAGTTGTTTGGATTCTGGATGCTGATTGGTTGATAGCAGGGAGTTATTCACCACAGTCCCTGGGTAATGCCTGTTACAGTTTCGTTAGAATAATCCACTGCCCAACATCACAGCCAGGCAATTTATAAACTTAATCTTCCCTGTAAAAAAGTGACTAGACATTATTTCTCCATGCCACTAGGCTAGCATTTGGTTTGTCTAAACTTTTCTGCCTGCCTCTGATCTGTGCAACAACTTTGCAGGTTTTTACACTGTGCAGTAGAGAGAATGAATGTGACGAGACTGACAGCTTCTCTGGGCCAGCCAAATTCATTTTGGAACATTATAATGGATATATCAAAAGAAATGGCAAAGGGAAAACAAATGAAAACGCAGTTTGTCATTTCAGCTGCTTGGTGTGATTGTGTGTTAGCTTTAGTTGGCTAGGAGAAGTAACTAGCCTGCATGGCAACCTTTTTTGCTTAAAAGGTTTGGAATGGACGACCAGCTCGTTTGGCTATATTTGGACTATATTGTCTGGTGGAAGGATGAAATAAAACAAATGGACTCATTAAAATAACAAAAATCGTGAATGTCTACCTCCTATGGGCTGTTTCCCGGCCCTACGTTCCATGTTGGGCCTTCGAACAACGCTTGGTCAGGAGTTATTCACACAATCATCTCCAGGTTTTCATGCCTTATTGCTTAAATATTGTAGCAGACCAATTTTGTTGGACCGGAGAAAAAATGATAATTCTAAAATGTTTTAAAGTAAGTATTCAAAATCTTTCAGAGGAGATAGCAAAATATGTTAGTGTAGTAGAAGAGATGACGCCAAAGTTCTGCCTCATGTCAACTAACAGAACCCCTTTGCAGATATCAACCAATGGCTGACTGGCTTGCTGATTGGTAACCAAAGTGACCGTTGACGATATCTGTCTTAATGCTGTACTAAACATTGGCATTGCAGAGTGCAGGTGGTCCCTGTCAGGTGATAGTCACTAAGTGGGAGACCCACCAGCAGCCACGCCTGATGAGCCCCACAGGTATATAAACCAGAACCATGCCCGGCTTGGTTTGGGAAATGTTTCTATGCTTAGCTGAGGCAAGGGGATTCAGCAGCCATAAGACTGCTGAACAATTTAATCAAATGGCCACCCGGACTATTTACACTGCCCACCACCACCCCGCTACTCGCTGTTTATCTATGCATAGTCACTTTAACCCAACCTACATGTATAAATTAATTTGACTATCCTGTACCCCAGTGCATTGACTGGGTACCGGTACCCCCTGTATATAACCTTGTTATTGGTCTTTTGTGTTACTTTTGATTTGATTTTCTTGTTTAGAGTTTATTTAGTAAATATTTTCTTAACTAAAATGAAACATTTCACTGTATTTGTATTGATGTGACAAAACAACACTCAAACACCATTGTTTCAGAACTAAGACAAAGCTCATTCAAAATCAGCTTGATGGGAACAAATCTAAAATACTGTAGTTTCACCCTCAATCCTACAGCCTGACACTTTTTGGTCAAGGTTTAAAACATCAAATCTATATCATTATTATCACTATTTTATGTTGCTTTTAGAAGTATGGAAGTTGATATGTTTTTTTTTTTTCTATAGACCTCATGCCTGTTTATTTTCTTGCAGAATCACACCTTGATATTGACAATGGCCAATTTGGATTCCACAGTAAGTCCAACTAAATGTATCACATCTTGATTTAATCCATTTTGGGAAATGATATTTGACACCCATTCAAATGAGTGGATTTGGCTAGTTCAGCCACACCCGTTACTGACAGGTAAATAAAATGGAGCACACAGCAATCTCCATAGACAAACATAGGCAGTAGAATGGCCGGTACTGAAGAACTGTGACTTTCAACGTTGCACCGTCATAGGATGCCACCTTTCTAACAAGTCAGTTTGTCAAATTCGGGTTACTGGCCCAACGCTCTTACCTGATAGGTTGACCTAACCTTAATCCTTACCTTAACCACACTGCTAACCTTATGCCTATCCATTACCTTAAATTAAGACCAAAAATCACATTTATGTTTTCAAGAATTGTTACTATATAGCCAATTTTGACTTTGCCCATGTAGTGGAAATTGCTCAGTTCTGCCTCCAAGGCAAGATTTATGACAATAAACATCAAACTGCTACTAAGTACCTGAGGAATGACTCAAACCTCTGGTTGAACTGAACTCTTCACAGGTTACATGTAAAGTCCCCATTAGAGACTGCTAAGATTTGAGGTGACAGTTATCTGGTAAAACGTGAATTTGACTGTTTTCCCACCCTACACAATATGTTTAAACAATGGCTTTTATTTCCATAGCAATTTTCTCAAAAGTGCTTTGCATTGTTTGCGGATAGCTAACCTCATCCACCACCAAGTACTGTTACTCACCTGGGTGATCCAGCAGGAGCCATTTTGTGCCAGAACACTCACCACATGTTTCTCTGCGACTCCTTTCTGCAGATGGCTTAGAATGTGTGGACTCTGGGTGGCTGACGTGCCAGACAGAGATCCGTTTGCGTCTGCACTACTCAAAGACGTCTCCTGTATCCATCACCAAGAAGAAATATAAGAAGTCTCGCTTTAGGTGAGGCCGAGAGACACGCGGCTCTTATTCAACACTGTTTGCTGACTGAGTGCTTATCTAAGAGACTGTGGCTTGGATCAGAAGGGGCCAGAATTTCCTCAAATGCAGATAGAAATTATCCCCCACAAAATTATGGAATCAAACCAAATATGGCACTAAAATAAATCCTCTTTATTCATGAAATATGCAGACAACTCCTGTAAAGGTAGTGATGAGAACACTAGTCCACCTGTTCAAATTCATGACTTACTAGTCAGGCTTGTAAGGTCTCAAACCTTTCCCAATTTGACCACTGTTGACCTGTGACCTTTCCCCCCTTACCCCAGGATCAAGCTGACACTGGAAGGTGTAGAAGAGGAGGAGGAGGATGATGAAGAGCAGGAGCAGAGCGCGGTGGCGTGGCACAAGATGACCACCACGCTGGAGACCAGTATGATCAGTGGAGATGGGTACAAGTCCCGCCACTCCCAGCCTGAGTGTGGTTACGCCCTGGAGGCCTCACAGTGGACAGAGTACGTCATCCACTCCATGGACCCTGACAACCTGGAACTCACCTTTGACTTCTTTGAGGTACAGTTCACAGCAGGATGACTATTGTCAACTCTACAGAAACTGTTTTTCGTGTTGTAACTATACTCCCAAACCAGTGTTTTAGCAGAAAGTCGGTATCAGACAGTGTGTGTGTGAGATATATATATATATATATATATACACACACACACACACACACACACACACACAGAGTGAATCTATTAACCATTTCTTCCCCTCTTCAACAGGAGGACATGGGTGAGCATGTGGTGCCAGGGGATGCCCACCCGGGGACCGTGGGTACGGCCTGCCTTCTCTCCTCATTCTTTGTGGAGAGTGGCAAGGACACGGGTGTGGTCACTCTGCCCATCATGAAACGCAACTCCAGACAGACCCTGGGCAAAGTCCGAGGTGAGCAACCCCACCTCTCCTGGAACAAGTGGTCTTGTAATATATATATATTTTTTAAAGCTACTAAGTTACTTGACACCCATGTAACTCTTTGTAAATCAGGTAATATCAATGGGATATTTGCAGAAAACTTGATTCGGATGCAGCAGGACTTATGGAATATACTCCAGAGTGGCGCAGAGGTCTAAGGCACTGTATCTCAGTGCAAGAGGCATCACTACAGTTACTGGTTCGAATCCAGGCTGTATCACATCCGCCCTTGATTGGGAGTCCCATAGGGCGGCGCACAGTTGGCCCAGCGTCGTCCGGGTTTGGCCGGGTTAGGCCGTCATTATAAATAATAATTTGTTCTTAACTGGCTTACCTAGTTAAATATAGGTTAAATTTGAAAACTTCTATATTTCCCTGAGAGTGACAATGTTAAATAGATGGTCTAAAACTTGGATTCAGCCTCTATTGACTGACAGGTCTTTCAGAAATGGAATTAGTCAGTTAATTCACCAAAACTGAAATTCTATTTCAATACTAAAAAAAAAAAGATTTCTCAAATTGAAAGGGAGGGCTTCTTATTTCAAATTTGAATTGTTTAATTCAAATCACTTCCTACATTGGATGACTTAAATTTCTTAAACTCCTTAAATTTAAACTCCTTCTAATGAAATTGGGGAGAAAGGGGAGGGGGGGTAAACATTTTTTTTTCAATTGACCCCAACCCTGTAGAATACTGTAGGTCAGCACATCCAGTTCCTCCTGCCGCCCCTTTGTAAACAGTCAACTTTCCGCTTAGCATGTAACTGTTCAACAGGGTGTGAAATAGGTCAAAACAGGAACTAGAATGTAAATGCAGGATTAGATGACTTGGGGCCAGAGGGTTAGCTGAGATGTTTCCCTGGTAAAAAATATAAGTCAGATTAAAGTTAATTAATGAGTACAATTCACATTTAAAAAAATATATATATATATATATATATAATGTAAAGTCATGTATTTTTCTGTTCCAGTGGACTACCTGGTGATCCGTCCTATCGAGGGACTGCAGTGTGACATGAGCTCGTCCTTCACCAAGTACTGGAGGAAGAGGAGTGCCCCTCTGGACGTGGGCCACAGAGGGGCCGGCAGCACACACGCAGCCAAGTGAGAGAAACACACGACACTATTATTAGGGGTTGATGTACCTAATGATTGTCTATGTGTGTGTTGAAGCAGGACTCTACTCAATAACAACACAAAGTCCCTTTTGTACTCTGTTTATTGAATGTTTGAATGCATTTGTCCTGTTCTGTCCGGCTTCAAAGTTTCAGTGCAAGTTTAGGACATGCTCAGTCAGACTGAGACATCAACAGGAAGTGGAGGTCAACGAACAACAACGAAGACATTGTTCTTTCTGGTTTCTTGTCATGTCACTGTACTGGGAAAACCTTGCCTCTGAATCTCAGCCAGAAGTTGTGAGAGTGCAAGTCATTAACTAGTAGTCTGACCGTACACAATTGGTTTGGTATCTGTGTTATACTGTAAATTGTGATTTGGTTATCTTTGGTTTTGTGCTAAAAATGTCTGATTTCGATTTTCAGACATACCAAAGTTAGGGAGAACACAATTGCCTCGTTTAAAAGTGCTGCCAATCATGTGAGTATTCCTACAAAACATAAAACACTTGAAAATGTATCTGATCATGTTTTACATCAGAGTTGACTGCATGTGTGTTGTATGTTTCTGAAGGGGGCTGCCTATGTAGAGTTTGACGTCCATCTCTCCAAGGACTGCGTCCCCATCGTGTACCACGATCTCACCTGCTGCATCTCCACTAAGAAGGTAAACAACAACATAAATGTGGTCGGGTGCACACTGTACAGCATCCTTACTTTTTATTCTATGTTCCTCTCCTCCTGTCAGAAAGGAGACAAACTCTCTCTGGACCTGTTTGAAGTTCCTGTCAAAGACCTCACATACGACCAGCTTCAGCAGCTCAAGGTAGAAGAGCTTTTAACTACAGCTAGCCTCTGGCTTCTCCTTTACTAGTTAATACACTCAGACGCCAGTCCTTGAAATGGGTTAATATGAAGTTTTTTTTTTGTCATGTAGACTATGGTTTTACTATTTAGGAGTAGGCCTATATGATGTGAAAGATGACTTGGTTTTGTGTTTGATGAACAGTTGGGCCATGCTTCTGCCTTGAAGGTGAACGACCACAAAGGTATAGTGTATTTTCTTATATTTCGCTGGCTATAATACCCACCACAAAATCCTACACACAATGCCCCATAATGACAAAGTGAAAACAGGTTTTTAGAATTTTTACAAATATATATATATATAAAAGAATACAAAACATTTACCTTGTTCACATAAGTATTCAGACCCTTTGCTATGAGACTCGAAATTGATCTCAGGTGCATCCTTTTTCCATTGATCGTCCTTGATGTTTCTACAACTTGATTGGAGTCCACCTGTGGTAAATTCAATTGATTGGACATGATTTGGAAGTCAAATGCCGGTCTGTATAATGTCCCACAGTTAACAGTGCATGTCAGAACAAAAACCAAGCCATGAATTGTCCCTGGAGCGCCAAGACAGGATTGTGTCGAGGCACAGATCTGGGGAAGGGTTCCTAAAAAATGTCTGCAGCATTAAAGGTCACCAAGAACACAGTGGCCTCCATCATTCTTAAATGGAAGAAGTTTAGAACCACCAAGACTCTTCCTAGAGCTGGCTGCCCGGCCAAACTGAAAAATCGGGGGAGAAGGGCATTGGTTAGGAAGGTGACCAAGAACCCGATGTGATATTTCAGTTTATTTTTTAATACATTTGCTAATATGTTTTAAAGAAACTGTTTTTGGGTATTGTGTGTAGATTGATGAGGAAAAATTTACAATTTAATCAATTTTAGGATAAGGCTGTAACATAACAGAATGTGGAAAAGGTCAAGGGGTCTGAATACCTTCCAAATGCACTGCATGTCTGCTGCTTGCATCATTGTTTTAAAGCAGTTGAACATGAACCATCAGAGCTGCTGAACTGTGTATCGGCCTGTGTGTGAAGTGCATGGTTTACTCCCACTTTCTTTCTTAGATGATGATGAAGAGGAAGAGGTTGACGAGCATCAGCCCTTCCCTTCCTTTTCCCAGGTAGATAACCTCCTAGTTGGCGTCACCGCTGTCGAGGTTACCATATGATGGGGTTATTTGGTGATCTTTGTGAACTAGCCTATCCCAACCTTGAGGTTCTGTGTCCTGTTATATCTGATTCCCTATGTCATGTCATGTTCCAGATATTCCAAGCAGTGCCTGAAAATGTGGGCTTCAACATCGAGCTGAAGTGGGTTTGTCAGATGAGGGTAGGTACAGCCAGTCAGTTATACTGGAGATGGGACGTCACGAGGTGGCCATGCTAGAAAGTACCTAAGTGGCTGAACCGATGAGCACGTACATGAGCCATCTGTTTTTTTGGGGTTAGGGGTTGCAGTTCAAGTCAAATAGGAACACTTTGTACTTTTAACTATCCTATCATGGTCCTATAGTAACAACCCTTATCACATTGGATGGTTGTGATTTTGTTTACAACAGGATGGTTCGTGGGAAGGAAACCTGTCCTCGTACTTCAACATGAACCTGTTCCTGGACATCATACTGACCTGTGTGCTGCAGAGAGCTGGCAAGAGACGCATCGTCTTCTCCTGCTTCGACCCTGACGTCTGCACTATGTAAGCACCGCTTACCCACCAGTTATCCAACAGTCAGACTGAAGACAGTGTTAACCTGCCAAGCTGAAGCCTTGTTTACATAGTAGTAATATGTATGTTTATGACTGCTTATGACAAATGTGTTATGTAGCCGTTATGAAGGCTTTATGAATGTATACGTAAGGGGGGGGGTAAAGTTAACCATAAATGCTGTATTCTCCCCAAGGGTTCGTCAGAAGCAGAACAAGTACCCCATCCTGTTCCTGACCCAGGGCATCTCTGAGATCTACCCGGAGCTCATGGACATCCGCTGTCGCACCACACAGATCGCCATGAGCTTCGCACAGAGCGAAAACCTCCTGGTGAGTGGTGGAACTGGGATGGATGGATGTATGTGTCTGTGCTAATGTAGGGGATCAGTCAATTCTGATTGTGTCTGTAGGGTATTAGTGCCCACACTGAGGAGCTCCTTCAGAATCTGGAGCACATCCGAGAGGCCCAGTCTAAAGGCCTGGTAGTGTTCTGCTGGGGAGACCTCAACAACGACCACGACAACAGGACCAAGCTACGGGAACAGGGCATTGACGGACTCATCTACGACAGGTAAACATTCGTCTGATGATGGTCTATGACTGGTAAATTCGTTTGGCTCATATAGGGGCAGGTTACCAGACACAGATTAAAGCTTGTGCTAGCCTAAAAAGCACTGGTGCTAGCCTAAAAAGCACTGGTGCTAGCCTAAAAAGCACTGGTGCTAGCCTAAAAAGCACTGGTGCTAGCCTAAAAAGCACTTGTGCTAGCCTAGAAAGCACTTGTGCTAGCCTAGAAAGCTTGCTGTTTTACTCCAAGGCTAGGCTTAATGGAGAGGACCCCCCTTATCTTGCCCAATGTGCTGTTTTTAGTTCCTGAGAGGCCTAGCCAAAGGTTAGCTATAATAAAATATTTTGTTAGGACTTAAGTTTGTCCCTCAGGCAGGTACACCCTGATCTCATGTAGTTATGTAAACCAGTGTTTAAGTATCTATCCTGATCACACTATCAACAGCTGTTGACTGTTGACTGTTGCTCAATGTTCTTGATTGGACTTCTCAACATCGCTCTAGAGTTTATTAGTTACATGCACAGGGTCGCAGATGTAATTGCAGGGTACAGTGAAATTCTTAAGCTTCGAGCTCCAACAGTGCAGGTCAAGAGAAGTGAATGGGACATTAATAATATATACATTTTTACAACTGCAACAATGAAAATTGTCCATTATGGGTCAGTAATTGTAATGTAAACATAATCAGCGTATCAGTTAAGGACATCATAATATAAGGTTTCATATTATTACAACCTAAAAACACACACAGTAGGCAAATATTGAATCACTTGTCGTTCAGCCACCGTAGCTAGACGAATGAAAGTAATAGTCGTTATGTAATTAGAAAATTCAAGTAGATATAGCTGGGTCGGAGAGAGGCTTCCTTCAAAGAACAGACACGTCATGTGACCTGACATCAGCGAGAACTGGTTTTATAATACTGCCTCAGCAGACCTATTTGACGAAAATTGCACCTTTGAACTGTGGCCTACATGTTTGGCCGTGATAGTGTTTATTGATTACACCCTTCACTGGGATTCCTGGGAGTTTCTTCCAGCTGTATCTTATCACTGGAATACACCAGATACATGTTCTCCAGTCCCCTGCTTATTGTCATGACAACTGGGAGTTGGTAGAAGTTGCCCCTAACAGCAGATGCAGGGTCAGATATTCTTTCAACCCTTATTGGGAGTAATATCATCTGACCCTAGATCTGTGGTTAAAATGGCCATTTCTACCTGGAGCTGATAACTGTGCCTCTTTCTTTCAGAATATGTGAAAGCTGGTGGCCAAATCATGTCATTGACTCTCACCCTACTGGTTCTTCTGATGCCAGTAATGTTTCTCTGGTTCCTGGTTGTGCTTATTTACTCACCCCTGATTTTGGATCTTTTGTTTCCTCGTGACTACTGCCTGAATGAAAGCCCCCTGGTCTGGTCAATAACTGTAACAGACCAGCAGGGTTCCATGACAATGATGCAAGACAATTGACTTCTCATTTGGCTAAACTGTGTGGCGAACTAGGCTATGTTCCCCTTTTCCTGCGATAGTCTCCCTAGAGTTTGCACTTCTTATGAAAAAGTGTGTTAGTAGCAACATTTTACCCGACTTTATATAAAAATGTTAATATTGATTGTTTAAAGCAACGATTGATTGGTCAACTGCCCTGTCTATCATTTTTGAGATGAGACGTCCCCCGTGGATAAAGGTTGCTCCTTATCATGCTTTTATCCGTTTGTTTATGTTCTGCTTTATTACTCCCACTTCCAGCTCTTCTTCAGCACTGACCATTTCCAGACAGAGGCCTATGTAGATGCATGGCATATAAAGCACCCAGTTAGAGCGACTGGCTGTTTTGTTGGAATGTCAGGTAGTCAGGCAGCATGGCTGATTCACGAGCAAGTGGCTGTAAGAACCTGTTTACATTGAGCTGAATTCTGTTGTTGGTCCATGGGTGTGTGCACTGTTCTTTTGAATGCCCGTTGGAAACATTATGTTCACTGCGCATTCTGGTTTTCACCTGCAAGTATTTAACCTTTCAGATTTGCATGCTCTTTATTTAGGGTCAAGGAAGTATCATGAGTTCGGGGTCACTAATACGCCTTCCAGCTAGTTGTAGAATGGATGTTCCCAAACTGGTGACATCGTCCTGTGTGCACAATGTTCTCATGACTGAGAACAGCTTGAGTTTAGCTCGCTGCTCTCTTTGGCTTTGCAGAGTATTGTGTATTTCAGTCTGTTACAACTTCTCAGGGATTTCATAGCTTGACGGGTGAACAACGATTTGTTTATGAATTATTTATAATGATTAAGAATCGGCATAGATGCATGAAAAATATGGGTGTTAGCGTAGTGGTCTTTTCCATTAGTGCATGTAATGTAGAGGGGTTGGGAAAAAGCCTATTGTTGTGTTGTCATGAATGATACTGCTAGCTCTGGATAAGAGCGTCTGCTAAATGACTTAAATGTAAATGTAAAAATGTAGAAGCTAATCCCTTCTCTTTTGCTTTATGCTACAACATTGTACAGTAGCTGATCATGTAATGTGAGTTTGTTTTTATTGCTAAGGCTTATGGTGACATGCTATCGATCATGTTGATTAGCCCTTTGTTATGTAGACACTGAGAAACCAGATACCAGACATCTTTACTTTGAACAGCACTTCCGTGTTCCCTTGTGTACCTGAGATAGTTCTTCTGTCTTTGGCTCATGAACAGATGTTTGTTTTTCTCCTTTCCCCATCTTTCTCTCCAGGATCGGTGACGACCAGGTCGAGCAGCCTAACATCTTCAAAGTAGAGGAGCAGCACACGCTGCAGGAAACGCTGAAGAGCTTTGTGTGTTCCTGCTACACCATCCCCTGCCAGGCGGCTCCTGTCTGCCCCTCCTCCACCTCCAAGGAGCACAACGGCAGTGCAGAGTCTGACTCGGGCCTCAGCTCCTCCTGAACAACTCACTGCCCCCTAAGTTTGTCACTAGATAGGACAGAAGCATAAATGCATATAGACAGAATTGATGAGTAAGTGTACACTACTTGTTTTTAATTAAGTGTCCGAGTGTTACATAGGAGCTACATTAGGGAAGAGGGAAAATGATTATTATTTTTTAACCCGTTGTACTGGAAGTGTAACTTTTTGCCTGCGTGAGCAGAGCGCAAGCCACTTTATCCGAATGTTCTCAGGTGTGAGCTGCTTGTCAATTTTTTAAACTTTGAGCAGTGCAAGCCTCTCGCAAAGCTACCGCGCTTACGCCTGGTTTCATTGAAGTGAATTGGAGCGAATCACACTCTGAAAAGGTTGCACGTCCGGTGTAGCTCCTATGCTAGGGGTTAGGCGCTGTGATGGTAATCACAATGGTGGTTTACAAAACACTTCTATCCTGTCTAGCACTTCTATCCTGTCTGACCAGAAAGTGACAACCCTTACTGAACTGACCTCCACTCGGTCCACGGAAGCCATACACAAGCTGTGTCCAGATCAGTTGTCTCTTAGCTGTTTGTTTTAACTGGAAAAAGGATGGTGTTTTGCCAGAAAAGGCTTCTGGCATTTGTTATTTGGATTTTAGTTCTACACAATTGAATGACTGTGGGATCTGCACCTCAGTCACAATAATAATGGAATTCCCTGTACATTCACAGGTCTTCACTTACAAATTAATGCCTACTCAAGGAATTTATTTTCAAGTGCATCTTTTATTTAGAAAATTTGCTAAATACAAATCAAACTAAAGTGCTGAAATTAACTGTATATTAGCTTTTCCAGATATAAAGTTTCTTATTGGAGTATCATAGGTTTAATTTAAGCATATGCTATAGTTTGAAGTCTTTAGGCGGATAATGATTTCCATCTGCGTTATGATTTTCCTCATGATATAGCCAACATTTTACAATAGCAGTGTTATTTTTGTCACTCATATAATTTTGACAGAGTATTGCAGTAGAACAAGATCATTCGGGACAGTGACCAAAACTTTCTCAGGTGGTTTTAAATTGAAATGTCCATTTGAACTTAAACTCATGCAATCTGATTTGTATTAGGAGTGCCCTGAGCTGTGCCATTAATGAAGTGTCATTACCTGATGCCCAGATTATGAAGTGTTGCTGTGGGTGCCTAAATCTGAACAGATGTATAATATCACTTTAATGACCTGTTGAATGACCAGTAGAAAAACTGTTTGTTTTTGCTCTCAACACCACCATGACTCTGTGTGAGCTCAAAAGTCACCATTAGGGAAAGGTATACACTCCTACGTATTTATTTGTACAGTGAAACTAAAATATTTTGTTTTGAACTCGAGCATTTTGGATTTCAGATAAATTGTTTGAGGCGACAGTTACACATCTGTAACTTTCTCACTCGTCATTATTCACCATTCATTTGTGATTATCCGCAAAGTGTGGTAGCATCCACATTTAATATAAAAGTGTTCAGAAACCTGTTCTATTCTTATTAACAATAAAAAAAAAAGTAGAGTCAGTGAATTCATTTCTAAATGGTAAAACATATGTATTTAAAATGCTCTCAAATAAAAGGTAACATTCTGTACTGTCGCCTCATTTTAAAACATTTGATCCCAAATACTGGAGTACAGAGACAAATTCAAAGTTTTAGCTTCATGTCCAAATAGCTAGGGGAGTATAGGTTGCCCTTTGTTATGGCTAGGTCTAGTCCACATCCCTATCTCCTTTGATGAGAAGGGTTTTCTTAGTAGCTGTGCTTGCTCAACACATAATATATTTTTCTTCCCCCAAAGCGACTTAGTCATGCATGCATTTTATGTATGAGTGGTCGCGGGAATCAAACCCACTATCCCGACTTTGCAAGCGCCATGCTCTACCGACTGAACTACAGAGGACCACATCAGAAAGCCTTAATGGGGAAGTTGTATGTTTTCACTCGTCTGACTGCCACTTGTTTCAGTCTCTTCATACCTCTGATCATTTAATGCAATAGAAGACCAGTATTTGTCTTTGCCTCCACTGAACAAAGGTCTTTTCTTCTTTTTCCTTGCACAGTTTTCTTACTACATTGCAACTCACATTTTTCCTACCGTCTGTATTTTGTTCTACAATCTTTTATTTAAATGCACATGGAAGACATGTAACTGTCTATTTTTCCTAAATGGTGTAAACATTTCACTTGAACACAGAAGCAAGCACAGCTTGCATTGTTGTAGAAATGTATAGTCTGTCTGCTCGTTTGTCTGTTTTAAGTTATAAAAGTATCTTAATGTTTGACACTTCTACTGTATGTATGGCCTACTGTTAGTCATAATGCATGCCTCTCAGACAGAGTGCTATGGTGGACTGGGTGACATGAGTTGATTGTATCGACTGTCGCTCGTTCATGTCACACCCCTGCTACTCTTGTCTGGACAATACAATGCTAAATGAAATGAAAAATTAATAAAATGATTTAGAAATGTATTTTGTAAGACTTTCTTTTACACATTGCAAAAATGGACATACCGGTCGGGACTAGTATTTTAAGAGTGTACCGCACAGTACGAGTGATTTGTTTATTAGAGAAATAATGTTGATCTGGTTCTGAATTTACAACCACCGGAGGAGGCCTTTGGTTTGCCTTGAACATTGTCACCAACCAACATTATCTTGGGTGTACTTCTCCTCCTGCCTTGGCAAGGTGCCATGTTTTTGTTTGTCTTCTGCAGTGCTGTTTCCAGCACCTGTACTAGTTTAGTGGACAGTGTAACGTTAGGCGTTATGTCACCACACAGGCACAGCTGGAACTATTATCTGTCAACTTTATGCTGACATGCAGAGGCTGCTTTTACACAGTTGACTTCTGATATTTTTCTCACTAATTAGTCTTTTGACCAATCAGATCAGCTCTGAAAAATATCTGATTTGAAAAGATCTGTGATTGTTCAAAATACACATTTTGTGGAAAAAATATCAGAATTGGGTTGATTGGGTTGCCTGTTTTTAAACAAATTCTGTATAAACCCTGGAATGCTGAGACTACATACTATGTATTAGGTGGATTCAAAGCCTATCAAACATGGGCTCTCCCCAGTAGGAGCAGTCCTCCATGGGAATTATTGGAATTGTACAGTATTTCAATTGAATGTTTCAAGGACAAAATGAAATGTATTTAGCTATTATTTTTGTAGTGGGAACAGTAACATGAGTAATCTAAAAAATACTTAAGGAAAATGTTTTTATTTGTATGTCGAACACATATAATAAAGTATGCATTAAGTTGTCTAATAGAACACACATAATATAATAAAGTATGCATTAAGTTGTCTGTAATAGAATACACATGTCAAAAACAAATGTAGACATTAATAAATGCATTTATATAGCTTCCAAAACATTTTTTTGCAATGGAGGAGTACCAAGATGGCTTCACGGCTTCTTCAATACAGCGCACCCTGTCAGTTATCCAGAGTTTATACACATTGGTTTAAACGCAGCCAGAGTAACACGCACACACAGAAGCATACATTTAATCAAATCCTGGGTGTCTAATGTGGCTTTGTCCCTTCGTCTGCACTACTGCTAACATTGCCATTTTGCACTCATCAATCCCGTTCTTCAGAATTCAGATGGAGAAGATGTAACTTTCGTTCAATGCACGGCACGCCCATTTCCTCGAGACAGGTGGTTTGGTGCAGTGTGTTTTAGCCATGATTTTATTGCCACCTAGTGCTCAATGATGGAAACAGACTCGAACCTTCTCTTACATTTACATTACATTTAAGTCATTTAGCAGACGCTCTTATCCAGAGCGACTTACAAATTGGTGCATTCACCTTATGACCTCCAGTGGAACAGTAGTGCATCTAAATCTTTTCAGGGGGAGGGGGGGGTGAGAGGGATTACTTTATCCGGAGGGGGATTACTCTTAATGGCTAGGTGTGATGATAGGAGATACTTTTGTATGTATAGCGTATGTGGACACCCCTTCAAATTAGTGGATTCGGCTATTTCAGCCACACCCTTTGCTGATGTGTATAAAATAAAGCACACAACAATCTCCATAGACAAACATTAGCAGTAGAATGGCTTTACTGAAGAGCTCAGTGACTTTCAATGTGGCACTGTCATTGGATGCCACCTTTCCAACAAGTCAGTTCTTCAATTTCCTGCCCTGCTAGAGCTGCCCGGTCAACTGTAAGTGCTGATATAGGACACAAGCTCACAGAATAGGACTGCCTAGTAGTGAAGCGCATAAAAGTCATCTGTCCTCTGTTGCAACACTCACTATGAGTTCCAAACTGCCTCTGGAAGCAACATCAGCACAATAACTGTTCTTCAGGAGCTTCATGAAATTGGTTTCCATGGCCGAGCAGCCTAAGATCACTATGCGCAATGCCAAGCGTCGCCTGGAGTGGCTTAAAGCTCGCCACCATTGGACTCTGTAGCAGTGTAAAATATGTTCTCTGGAGTGATGGATCACGCTTCACCATCTGGCAGTCTGGGTTTGGCGGATGCCAGGAGAAAGTTACCTGCCCCAATGCATAGTGCCAACTGTCAAGTTTGGTGGAGGAGGAATAATGGTTGCAGGCTGTTTTTTAATTGTTCGTGCTAGGCCCCTTAGTTCCAGTGAAGGGAAATCTTAATGCTACAGCATACAATGAAATTCTAGACGATTCTGTGCTTCCAACTTTGTGGGAAAAGTTTGGGGAAGGACCTTTCCTGTTTCAGCATGACAATGCCCCTGTGCACAAAGTGAGGTCCACAGAAATTGTTTGTTGAGATCGGTGTGGAAGAACTTGACTGGCCTGCACAGAGCCCTGACCTCAACTCCATCAAACACGTTTGGGATGAATTGGAATGTCACCTGTGCGCCAGGCCTCATCGCCCAACATCACTGCTTGACCTCACTAATGCTCTTGTGGCTGAATGGAAGCAATTTTTTCAATATCTAGTGGAAAGCTTTCCCAGGAGATTGGAGGCTGTTACACCAACAAAGGGAGGACCAACTCCATGTTAATACTCATGATTTTTGGAATAAGATGTTCGACGAGAAGGTGTCCACATACTTTTGGTCAAGTAATGTATTATGTTTCCAAGAACTTGTTTTACTCTATGATCAGAAATGTCTGGTCTTTAATGGATTCATTTTTCAGATGGGAGTTGTAGTTTAACTACACATAAGGGTAACGCTTTTTGCCTAGATGGAAACTCAGTCCCATGATTCTCTTGGCTACTACTGCAAGGACACGCCTACGCTAAATAAAACCATCGACGGTAATCCTTCATTACAAGAACTTGATGCGGGTACTTTCTGACTGTTAGCTAGCTAGTATTTGCACTGTTATAATCAGAACATGGACAACTCGGGGAAAGAGAAGGAAGCGATTCAGCTTATGGCTGACGCTGACAAGAAAGTGAAAACTTCTGGCTCGTTCTTGGGAGGCATGTTTGGGTAAGAACGATGTCAATAGGGCTACCGTTAGCTAGCGCATCATCAGTAAGCATGCTAATATCTTGCTAAATCAAACTCTCTGGGTATTATTTGTAGCTACCGTTAGAGGTTAATCATTGGCACCAGGCCATGTAGCTATATAATGCTATTAAATGTACATACCTCAGTCTAAGTATGCCGTAGTAAATGCATCATAAAAATAACGAGCTAGTAGCTAACTACATCATCATGAAGTCTGAGTTAAACCAGTTGGCTAGCTAGCAATACCATTGAGCCTTCTAAATAGCAAACTACCTATTTTAAAACGTCCTATCTAGTCAGCTAATCTAAGCCTTGAAATATGCAGTCAACGGCACTCTGTCGAATTTGGGCAGTGGCTCAGATGTTAACTAGCTACCTATGCATCTTTTGGATGATTTGTGCACATCATATTAATGTAGCTACTGACACTGTCTACCACAAACCTGATAAATGAATCCCTTTTCAAGTGTATGTAAACAACGTAGCAGCCAGTCACGACCCTTGGGCCTGTGCAATGAAAGCTAGCTAAAAACGGCTATGGCCCATACATTTTAATTGTTCTAATTGCATTTAACGCCTACTTACAAGAAATAAAATATAGGGTCATTTTGATACAGCACATCAATTCGGTCTTGTTTTTTCTCCAACCCTTTCTGAGTGTATATATCTATAAGTGTAATCTTATATGCCACCTTTGTGTGACATATTTATAAATGCATTTGCCAGTAATTTATTCCAATAGAGGAGTAGGATAGGAGTAGATGTCTGCCAATTCTAAGGCAACTGCAATGCAGGCCAGTCAGGTTAGTCTCTGGTGCATATAGCCAACCAGACTTGGGAGGATCCCCAATTTAGTAGCCTGTCAGTACCGTACAATATTAGTGAACAGAAGAATACTGTTGTGTACTTACACTAAGACTTACTGCATTCAGTTCCTGGAAGACAACTAATTGTCTTCTTAATTAAATGAAATGGCTCTCAAATGTACCCCCTAAGGGGGAAAGCAATGTAATGGTAGAGGTCTAAATCTGACACATTTTACTCACCCTCATTAGAGAGAACCTCCCTATATGTCTGGCCTCAGGGCACAGTCTTTCTACTGTACTATATTGGTGGAAAACCATTAACATGCTGTGATGACAATCGTATCAGTTTAAGGTATATCCATTTAGCATCAGTAATCCCTCGTTGCTGTGTAGATTGTCAGAGTGTTTAATTTGGTATGATCAATGACTGAATGTAATTTAACACTTTTTTTTGACTGCAACTAGGCCATGTAGCTAGAGATCTAATCAACAGGAACAGCTGTCAAACTTGCAGCATACCAGACATCAAATAAGGATGTCTGGTATGCTGCATCAAATAAGGATGTCTGGTATGCTGCATCAAATAAGGATGGACACAGGGTAGGGCGTAGCCGGACACAATGTGTTCAATCTATGTGAGTGATTCAAGTCAGATTGGGGACATTGATTTGAGTAGGCTGGTTAGCGTATCAGTGACCTGTGGTGTGGACAGTGATTTCTGTTTTGATCAGGCTAAAGAGAGTGTGAGATGGGACTATGTTGCTTTAAGTCTAAGAAGTGACCCACAACATATCTACTCCACTCTATGCTCAGGGTGCCTGTATGACGACGACAATGGCTGTGTTCAAGAGCATCAAAACCGTGATGTATAATGGATAAATTGAGACTGGCTGACTGATCCACAAATAATATTGAGTAGTTATTTATGATGCAAGGTGATTTGTAGATTAAAAGTCGTTAGCAATGTCAAACGCACGCAATGATGTCATCCTGGTCAGAGCATCATTCGTCTACAGCTGGAGGAAACTCATAGGGAGTCAGGTCTGGTAGTAGATCCAAGAGAAATCTATCAGCACTGTCCAACATGGTCAGCTGACTGATGTCTTCACTCTATGCAGCATAAGAGCCTGGTCAATAGAAAGTGCTTGGTTGATGAAAGCACTGCACTGCATTTTCAGATATTTTCCACCACATTGTGTCGGTCTGTTAATCCTATGTATTTTTCTCTCTCCAGCGGACCTCATAAAGTGGAGGAGGCGTGTGAAATGTACTGCAGAGCAGCCAACATGTTCAAGATGGCCAAGAACTGGAACGGTACACTTCTGTCTGCGCTATTTCACACTAAACACGGTTGACCTTGATGGAATGATTTGCCCATTAGTTATTGCATATTGTGTCAGAGCCGAGGTGTGTGTGCATCTTTGACGAAGGGTTTAATTAAAATAGAAATGTTATTTAAACGCTGTCAGTTTAGGAAGACTCGGTTGTCCCTTTTCCAGTTGACTCTATAGATAGGCTAGATGTCTGTAATTTCCAGTAGCCTACACACATGAAAGACTGTGGCAATGTGCTGCCCTCTGTGTGGTGGCAGGGAGTCATTACAACTGTAGTAGAGCAGCGCTATTCTTGGAGGGCTTCGAGGAACACTATTCTTGGAGGGCTTCGAGGAACACTATTCTTGGAGGGCCCAATGAATTTGCTTCATGTTACTTGTGTGTGTCATTCCATCTCCCCAGCTGCTGGTAATGCGTTCTGCCAGGCCGCCCGGATCCACATGCAGCTTCAGAACAAACACGACTCGGCCACCAGCTTCATCGATGCAGGAAACGCCTTCAAAAAGTCTGACCCCAACGGTGAGACACACAACCAATCAATCAATGTGGTCAGCAAGCAGGATAACATGATAACATGCATACAGTACATGCAGAAGAAAGTCAAAATGATCAGTAATTAACATGCACCACACAATCAGTCACTTGTCTGCAGTAATTCTCCCCAAACTGCCTGCTTTAACTTTAATTTTCTACATTTGTCCCTTATGAAAGCAGCAAGAACATGTAGTGAATCTGTTGTTGGGTTTTAATTTCTCAGGGATAATAGAAGTCAGTGGTATGAGTCAGTCAGATACATCCACAGGCAGCAGTGGGAGTTGAGGCTCTAGAGCTGTAACTGGAGCAGACTGGGTTCCAGTTACAGTCTACAGCGACAATTCCAGTCATTTCTTAGTGACTCGTGATATGTCCCTGTCTCTGGTAGTGTGTCAGAAATCAGGCCACCCAGTATAGGTTGTCTGTTTGTATCTGACTTGGGCCAATCATAATCTGCCCCAGGGTTAGATCAGAGGAGATAGAGCCCTGCTATGTTGCAAACCAATTGTACTTGAGTACCATACAATAAATATCTATTGAATTGGAGTAGAATCGAGAAGCTCTCCAGTGCTCCCTCTCCACCTTTGGTATGATTAATACTGTAGAGCCGTGGGGCTCACCCACCAGGGGCTCACCCACCAGCAGTGGTGGCGATGGAATTCTAGCCTAGCGTATATCCTCCTAGCTAGATTCACATTTTTTACATTTAAGTCATTTAGCAGACGCTCTTATCCAGAGCGACTTACAAATTGGTGCTTTCACCTTATGACATCCAGTGGAACAGCCACTTTACAATAGTGCATCTAGGTATTTTAAGGGGGTGGGAGAAGGATTACTTTATCCTATCCTAGGTATTCCTTAAAGAGGTGGGGTTTCAGGTGTCTCCGGAAGGTGGTGATTGACTCCGCTGTCCTGGCGTCGTGAGGGAGTTTGTTCCACCATTGGGGGGCCAGAGCAGCGAACAGTTTTGACTGGGCTGAGCGGGAACTGTACTTCCTCAGTGGTAGGGAGGCGAGCAGGCCAGAGGTGGATGAACGCAGTGCCCTTGTTTGGGTGTAGGGCCTGATCAGAGCCTGGAGGTACTGAGGTGCCGTTCCCCTCACAGCTCCGTAGGCAAGCATCATGGTCTTGTAGCGGATGCGAGCTTCAACTGGAAGCCAGTGGAGAGAGCGGAGGAGCGGGGTGACGTGAGAGAACTTGGGAAGGTTGAACACCAGACGGGCTGCGGCGTTCTGGATGAGTTGTAGGGGTTTAATGGCACAGGCAGGGAGCCCAGCCAACAGCGAGTTGCAGTAATCCAGACGGGAGATGACAAGTGCCTGGATTAGGACCTGCGCCGCTTCCTGTGTGAGGCAGGGTCGTACTCTGCGGATGTTGTAGAGCATGAACCTACAGGAACGGGCCACCGCCTTGATGTTATTTGAGAACGACAGGGTGTTGTCCAGGATCACGCCAAGGTTCTTAGCGCTCTGGGACGAGGACACAGATTCAAAACACAGCCAGATGCAAGGAGAAATTATTGAATGTTATATAACCTTGACCTAACCCTGGAGTACAATACAATGAATATTATTTAAGATTTATAACATTTTCAGATACTCTGGTTTAGGTTATGTGAGCAGAGTTGAACGATCGGAAGTCCTTTCCAACCGTTCTGCTGAAAAACGCTCCTCGCTCACAGGAAGAAACATAACCTCCCACTCAATTCTCTCCATTCATTAACATTACAATGTAACCAACACCCATCAATTTGTGACTACTTAGACCTACCATTTGGTTTTGAAGTATTGAAACCAAACTATATGATTTGAATGAAAAGTATTATTATAAACATGAAAAAGGGAAAATATTAAACAGCACATAAACACTCTAAATAGGTCAGGAGCCAGACAGCCTAAAATGATTTAGGCTATATTATTCAAATGATTTCAAGTCTATAGCCTACAAAGAAATGCATTGTGAAGCATTTGCGAGTGTGACACACTAGGCTGGTAGGGACTCGGGGACATTAAGCACTCTGCATTTAAACAGCATTTTGCTGTATTAAATCATAGTCTATAAATTGCGCATATAGGCTGTGACTTGGAATTAAATACAAATTAAACAACAAATGCCTTATTAGGCTCAGTCTACCTTGCCTTTGAATTCATCTTTAGAAACACCAGATTGGCCAGTCTGGCTTCAGGCTCATGCAATGGTGTCTGGAGAGCAGCAGAGAATATCCTCTCCACACTTGCAGAGCCACTGGGTGTGCTAAACACCCTTTAGCCAGGCTGGACAGGGATGCAGAGTTTTCTTTTTTTCTATAGGTAGGTCTTTAGGCAAAGTAACCCAATCACAATGGAAAGCTCCTTGAAAGAGGACCTATTGGGCCAAAATCAATGATGGTCTAGTCTAGTGTATAGATAATAGAACAAAAATGAAAACTTTTAAGAGATCTGATTATTTTTGTTTTTATAAATATTTTGCTACAATGACACACTTAGTTATCTACCCACCTTGTTCCTTTCTGTTAGCATGAGCATGTAGTAAATACAACTTGTTTTCAGGAAATGTGTTTTCAGATTCCACAATGATTCTTTAGTGTGGACACATCACCACACTCCCTCTCTTGCTGTTGGTCCTCATCTTTGTAAGTCACCTTGATTTAGCACCTGTGTGTTTTATCAGTTTCTATGGAAAATATTTTGAACTCCCATGACAGTAACTAAAGCAAGGGGCTATAGCAGCACACAAGTAGACTACAAATGCATGCTGGGCCGGGCATGCCCTGAGCTCGTGAAGTGAGCACTACTGGAGCGAATTCAGAACTGGAGAGAAGGCTGACGCTCCAGCCTTTGGCAATCTTGCGCCGTGCTCCAGTCAAATTGGGCACGCTCTGCACCTCGCTCTGCTCACATACTCTGACCTAAACTAAGAAAGGGAAATGGGAGCTCAGAGGTGACAAAATAATCGTAATGCAAATTAATTTATTGTGCTTTCACTTTTTTCCAGAACTCTCCTTTTGGATGTGAACATTTTGACTGTTGTAATATGTATCTAACCTGCTCTATTTGATACTTTCTCTACCAGTCTAACTCTGCCCTCTTCCTTTAATGCTGCCAATAGAGGCTATCAAGTGCTTAAACGCAGCCGTTGATATATACACAGACATGGTAAGACAGACACTCAGAGACTGGGACATGCTTGGCCAGAACCAGACAATGCATTGTCATCACAGATTATTTTCTTGTCTGGAATGATCCTTTTAGCCGTAGTTGTAAAACTGTTCTGATAATGCTGGTTCTCCTCTTTACTTCCAATGCTATTCTCTCACTAGCACCCTGCCTATAGTGTAGCCTAGTCCCCTTGAGGATGCTCCTCTCTGTTTCAAGAGGGCAATGTATTGTATCATTAGTACGGTGTGGACACTCGAGGTCTGAAGGCCATTTCAACTGAAACATTTGTATTGTGATGCAGGTTAAGTTTAAGGACTTGGCTATCTGTCTGTATACTTACAGCTGTATTTATGACTGGAGTGGCTCTTCTCCATAACGTCATTTAGTGATGATTTCACGCCTCTGTCCACTTAGTAATGATCAGGACCCAGAGTATTTCCTTGTCTGGCCACATTAGTAAGGTAAAACTCCCGGCTCCAGTATTAATTCCTGTCCTGTGTTTTGCTCATCCAGGGAAGGTTCACCATCGCAGCCAAACACCACATCACCATCGCAGAGATCTACGAGTCAGAACTGGTGGATATAGAGAAGGTATGTTTTAATGTTGTATATGGACTAATAAGGTGCTCATCTGTGTATAGCAAGAGTAAAATACACTATTTGGAATAGTTGACCAGTTTCATTTCCTTATTGGTGATTAAAAAAAGTTTACATTACAAATAAAATTCCTTTGCAATTTCTGGATTTTTACACCAACTGTTTTGGTTTCCCATCCCCCTGGTCCTGTTCTAGGCCATCGCCCACTATGAGCAGGCAGCAGACTACTACAAAGGAGAGGAGTCCAACAGTTCTGCCAACAAGTGTCTGCTGAAGGTGGGGGCCTATGCCGCTCAGTTAGAACAATACGCCAAGGCCATCGAGATCTACGAACAGGTGTGTCCCACCTCTGCATGCACTGATTTGTATATTAGTGGTTTCCCAATTTAAATTGATGAACACAGTGAATCAACAGTCTGTCTCTCTCCAGGTGGGATCCAGCACCATGGATAACCCCCTGCTGAAATACAGCGCCAAAGAGTACTTCTTCAAAGCTTCTCTGTGTCACTTCATCGTGGATGAACTCAACGCCAAGGTCAGTTAGCAATTAGCAGCATCATGTCCACTACACCAGAGGGTTCAGTCCTTTTTACTCATTAAATGACTGCTCATTAATTTCTGCAGCTTGCTGTGGAGAAGTACGAGGAGATGTTCCCAGCTTTTTCCGACTCAAGAGAGTGCAAACTGTTGAAGGTAGGTTGGTGACTCCACCGAAAGCCTTCTATTTGTTAATTGGATCCCTTTTGTCAGGGATCATCAACTTGATTCAGCTGTGCGCAGATCGTTTTTTTCTTAAACAGATGGTCAGGGGGTCAGATAATTGACTAAAACATCATTTCAAACCGTGCTTACAGTAGTATATGGTCACATACAGGACCAGTCAAACATTTGGACACCTACTCATTCCAGGGGTTTTCTTTATTTTTTTTACTATTCTTCAATGTAGCCACCCTTTGCCTTCATGACAGCTTTGCACACTTGACATTCTCTCAACCAGCTTCATGCATTTCAATTAACAGGTGTGCCTTAAGTTAATTTGTCATTTCTTTTCTTTTGAGTCAATCAGTTGTGTTGTGACAAGGTAGGGGTGGTATACAGAAGATAGTCCTATTTGGTAAAAGACCAAGTCCATATTATGGCAAAAACAGCTCAAATAAGCAAAGTGAAACAATAGTCCATCATTACTTTGAGACATTAAGGTCAGTCAATATGGAAAATTAAGAACTGTGAAGCGCTATGATGAAACTGGCTCTTGTGAGCACCGTCACAGGAAAGGAAGAACCAGAGTTACCTCTGCTGCAGAGGATAGGTTCATTAGTTACCAACCTCAGAAATTGCAGCCCAAAAAAATGCTTCACTGAGTTCAAGTAACAGACATCTCAACATCAACTGTTCAGAGGAGACTGCATGAATCAGGCCTTTATGGTTGAATTGCTGAAAAGAAACCACTACTAAAGGACACCAATAATAAGAAGACTTGCTTGGGCCAAGAAATACGAGCAATTGACATTAGACTGGTGGAAATATGTCGTTTTGGTCTGATTAGTCCAAATTTGAGATTTTTGGTTCCAACCGCTGTGTCTTTGTGAGACTCAGAGTAGGTGAACGAATTATCTCCACATGTGTGGTTCCCACCATGAAGCGTGGGGGGTGATTTGCTGGTGACCCTGTCAGTGATTTATTTAGAATTCAAGGCACACTTAACCAGCATGGCTACCACATCTTTCTGCAGCGACACTCCATCCCCTCTGGTTTGCGCTTAGTGGGACTATCATTTGTTTTTCAATAGGACAATGACCCAACACCCCTCCAGGCTGTGTAAGGGCTATTTGACCAAGAAGGAGAGTGGTGCCTCAGATGACCTGGCCTCCTCAATCACCCAACCTCACGGCAATTGATATGGTTTGCTACGAGTTGGACGGCAGAGTGAAGGAAAAGCAGCCAACAAGTGCTCAGCATGTGGGAACTCCTTCAAGACTGTTGGAAAAACATTCCAGATGAAGCTGGTTGAGAGAATGCCAAGTGTGTGCAAAACTGTCAAGGCAAAGGGTGGCTACTTTGAAGAATCTCAAATATTAAATCTATTTTGATTAAACTTTATTTTTGGCTACTGCATGATTCCGTGTGTTATTTCAGTTATTCTACAATGTAGAAAATGGTAACATTTCAAGAAAAACCCTTGAATGAGTAGGTGTCCAAACTTTTGACTGGTACTGTATGCCTCAAAATGCCTGGGAATACTTTGGAACAGATTTCTGATTTGCTGGTGTTTTGACAGTCTTATGTCCAACAAGACATAATAACTTTGGGGCCAAATAAACTTACCTGTGGGCTTCCAGTTGAGTAGCACTGCATTATGGTGTTGGTCAGGGTAATGGATTGATGTCACAGTATAATAGATCGCAACGCACTTGCATAGTATGACATATGTCATCCACTACCAATGTGTGCCTCTGATGCATGGCAGCCATTTTGTGGAAGCCACCTGACAACCTTAAATCACCGTTTTACAGAAACTCCTGGACGCTCATGAGGAACAGAACTGTGAAGCTTTCACTGACGCAGTAAGTCTTCATTTTAGATTGATTCACCAGGCTAGCTCCTTTTGTCGTTGCTTATAATTGAATTAGTGAAAGTCAGGTATTCAGTACATGTCTTTCATGATTAGTCATTCAATATGTAATTATTTAATGGAGGGGGGGGGTGGAATTCTTTGTTTGAAGAACAGGTTCTTAGACTTCATATTATTCCCTCCTTCAGATTAAAGAGTTTGATTCCATCTCTCGTCTGGACCAATGGCAGACTACCATGCTGCTGCGCATCAAGAAGACCATCCAGGGGGATGAGGGGGACCTGAAGTGAGACTACACTGCGGGAACACATCACCACAGGGGCACACATCATGGCATGCCACCCACTCTCCATTACCCCCCCCCCCCCCCCCTCTTACACTCACATTGTTTTTGTGCAATGTCGAGGTTCTTATAGTTACACTATGAGTTAACTTAAGCTGCAATGTGTAGGCCTATAGAGAATCTGTAGAAGAGTATGTGTACCCTGTTTATTCCAAATGTTATGTTGAATTCTATTATATGAAGGTATCAGTTGCTCTCGTATTAATATTGCCAAACCCTAGTTAGGATGTGGATCTACAGTCGTACCTCTTCATGGAGGATATTGCCTGTACATTTCCTGTCTAGTGGTGAGTAACCTCAGTAGGGCAGAGAGGTGTTCCCCTAATGCATAAACACTGCATGATTTGTACAGTTGTAATTAATTATTCTATAGTTTAGCACGTGACTAATCTAGAAATGAGTATTTAAATATATTTAAAGATGACTTATGATGTTGTAAGCTTTTTTCCATTCTTTCCTTGGTTTCCAACTTGAAAATGTCTTAAAGGGATTTAGAAAGGAAATGTCCATTACTTCCAATATCATAAATGGTTGTTGTAAACTAAAGAATTTGAGCCTGAGTGATGACAATGAATTTGTTTCATATCCAAAACAGCCAGGAACAATGTCAGCCTGCATATCAAGCTTCTTTCAGGTGGAATAGTGCCCTTTTTTATTTGGTCTGAGAATGG
Source organism: Oncorhynchus nerka (assembly GCF_034236695.1). Lineage (NCBI taxonomy): Eukaryota > Metazoa > Chordata > Actinopteri > Salmoniformes > Salmonidae > Oncorhynchus > Oncorhynchus nerka. The sequence continues at coordinate 23,139,511 of NC_088408.1, forward strand.
ACAGTAATAAAGTCAGCCTGCATATCAAGCTTCTTTCAGGTGGAATAGTGCCCTTTTTTATTTGGTCTGAGAATGGACAGTAATAAAGTCAGCCTGCATATCAAGCTTCTTTCAGGTGGAATAGTGCCCTTTTTTATTTGGTCTGAGAATGGACAGTAATAAAGATATCTATAATTCTCTGTTAAGGCTCAGTACTGATATTGCTTTTTGTCAAACAGAAAAAGGAAAATCCATCTGAAGACATCACTCCACACAGTTTGAATATGATATGTACAGTACCAGTCAAGTTTGGACACAATATTTATACAATATTTTCTACATTGTAGAATAGTGAAGCCATCAAAACTATGAAATAACACAGAATCATGTAACAACCAAAAAAGTGTTAAACAAGTCAAAGTATTTTTTTATTTGAAATTATTCAAAGTAGCCAGCCTTTGCCTTGACAGTTTTGCACATTCTTGGCATTCTCTCAACCAGCTTCATGAGGAATGCTTTTCCAATAGACTTGAAGGAGTTCCCACATATGCTGAGGTGATTTTCCTTCACTCTGCGGTCCAACTCACCCCAAACCATATCAATTGGGTTGAGGTCGGGTAATTGTGGAGGCCAGGTCATCTGATGCAGCACTCCATCAGTCTCCTCCTTCGTCAAATAGCCCTTACACAGCCTGGAGGTGTGTTGGATCATTGCACTGTTGGAAAAACAAATTATAGTCACACTAAGCACAAACCAGCTGGGATGGCATATCGCTGCAGAATGCTGTAGTAGTCATATTGGTTAAGTGTGCCTTGAATTCTAAATAAATCAGTGTCATCAGCAAAGCCCCCCACACCATCACACCTCAAAATCAAATGTTATTTGTCACATACACATGGTTAGCAGATGTTAATGTGAGTGTAGCGAAATGCTTGTGCTTCTAGTTCCCACAATGCAGTAATAACCAACGAGTAATCTAACTAACAATTCCAAAACTACTACCTTATACACACAAGTGTAAAGGGATAAAGAATATGTACATAAAGATATATGAATGAGTGATGGTACAGAGCGGCATAGGCAAGATGCAGTAGATGGTATCGAGTACAGTATATACATATGAGATGAGTATGTAAACAAAGTGGCATAGTTTAAAGTGGCTAGTGATACATATATTACATAAAGATGCAGTAGATGATATAGTACAGTATATACGTATACATAAATAATGTAGGGTATGTAAACATATTAAGTAGCATTGTTTAAAGTGGCTAGTGATATATAGAGGACACAGAGAAGGGGACAGAGACAGTGGATCCATCCAGAGAGATGACACCGCCCCGTATGTGGTGACAATGCGTAGGTGGGTCCCTGCCGGCATCTCTGTCTGGATGACCGTGAACCCACCCAGGGTGGTGTGGCTGACCAGGGTGATGGTCCCTGGGTCGCCCCAGTTGGCTGAAAGGGTGAAAGGCTCACCATGTACCAACATGGCCCCCTCCTGGAGCCTACCTCCAACTCCACTCTCCACCTCAACGCTGTCTTAGAGCTCAGTGCCCTGTTACACACAAGACCGGTGTGCCGCACGCCGCCTCCCGAATGCACCTAGCAGTAGAGAAGAGTAGATATTTATTGTCTCAATTAATGATTAGACTTGCAGCAAATAGAAACTGAAGAGGAAATACCATGTTCATATATTGTAGTTTATTTGGTTTAGCCATTTACAGCTCTAGTTAAAAGTAATGCACTAAGGAAACAGGACGTCAATACAGAGAATCCTACATAAAAGTGCTACAAAAGCAATCCCAAATGCCCCGACTGAGACCAGTCCTAACCTGTCGTTGGAGGCGCGTCACGTCCTTCATGCGTTTGAAAGTCTTGGTGCAGACGTCGCAGGGGTACACTCTCGTCACTGTGGACGTGTCTCTGATGGATCCTCGGTTTCAAAGGTTGGCAAAAGTCTGCTGGCAGGTGTCATAACGGTATGTCACCTCCCCCTGCACACCGTGGCTCGTCCTGGTGGTCATGGTAACAATGGAGGAGTGTAGTTATTAGAGATGTGATCAGAACAACAATGAAAATAGTTGAGATTTTAGGTTTTCTAAGTGCTTTACATTTGACAGTACATTGGGCTCCCCTCATTTGCAAACCCAACAATCCATCCAACAAACGTGTAACTAATGTGTAATGTCCAACTCCACCTACTTGATGTGCTTCAGGTAGCTATTCTCATAGTGGAAGGTCTGTTGACACTTGTCACACTTGTTTTGGTTGTCAGCATGTCTAGATGATCTGGTGAGGGCAACTTCCTCACCCATCGCTTCCTTCCTGGGGAAGAAAAGTGAGTCATCAGGACAATCCTCGGGTATATCTCCTTCCACATTATCGACGTCTGTTGACCTCAGCCCCGCCCCCTCTTTTTCAGGCAGCAGCTCTGGAAGGGCCTCTCCTGCCTCCCTTCTGTGTAATAACAATAATCACCACAATCAATTGGATTTATACAGCACTTTTTCAAAATGCTTCACACACCTCAAAGCATGTCACCATAGCAACTACCTGTGTATTCGCAGTGTTCTCCTCTTGACCGGCTGTCTTGGTCTGAGTGTTGTCAGGCAGATCCTCCCGTCTGCGTCTTGGTCTGGTCCTTCATCTTCCTCATGTACTTCTTCTTAGGAATGTCAACGAAGACTCTGCGGCCTGCCAGCCTGTTACTTCTCCTCCCAGAGATCTCAGCATCTTCATTCACCTCTGATTTCTCCTCCTCGGCTTTGACGACCGGGACCGTTGCCCTTTTCAACGTCCTCTCTGGTCTTGTTGGATAGGTCGGCCTCTTGGTGGAGGCTCTTTTGGGAATTTTGTTTACTCCGACCCCCAGCACCCCCTCCTCTACATTATCCAAATCAGCCTCCATGTCTTGTGACATGGATGATTTAGCCTCGTGAGGCTTTTACACTCGAACAGTGTCGCCACTTCACACACCAATCTTGTCTTCAGCAAACTTTTCATCCACCTCCAGTTTGCCAGTGTATATATATTCCAAGGACCAGGTATAATCAGTGTTTCGGACGTTCCCCAGGAATAGTTTCTTAGGTGGGTCCGGGGCCAGTAGGATGTTCTTGAAGTAGCCGCTGGAGGCAGCTCGTACCACCTGGTGAGCCTCAAATTCCTCCAGCCCACCATGGAAGGCCACCTGGACTGTGACATCACACAGGTGGCTGTACAGTCTCAGCTGGTGAATTGACTGAAGCATGTCTTCATGGTGGGAGGCTGAGGAGAGCTGGACCACTTGATCACTCATGTTTCATACTGTCAGTAGTGGAAAAAGTACCCAATTTTCATACTTGAGTAAAAGTAAAGATACCCAAGTAGAAAATGACTCAAAAGAAAGTGAAAGTTTCACTGTAAAATACTACAAGTAAGCCTCTAAAAGTGTTTGATTTTAAATATACTTAACTATCAAAAGTAAAAGCATAAATCATTTTAAATTGCTCAAATGTTAATGTTTTTTTTTAAATTTACAGCCAGGGGCACACTCCAACACTCAGACATAATTTTTAAAGAAGCATGTGTGTTTAGTGAGTCCGCCAGATTAGAGGCAGTTGGGATGACCAGGGATTTTCTCTGGACCGTTTTCCAGTCCTGATAAACATTCAAAATATAACTGGTACTTTTTGGTGTCAGTGAAAAATATTGGAGTAAAAAGTTCATTCTTTTCTTTAGGAATGTAGTGAAGTAAAAGTTGTCAAAAATGTAAATAGTAAAGGTTCAGATTCCCCCCCCCCCAAAAGATATAAATAGTACTTTAAAGTACTTTTACTTAAGTACTTTACACCACTGCATACTGTTGATAAACAAATGCTTACAAGAACATATCAATAATCATGCAACGTAATAGCAATCAACTTCTGGCTGAAGTGAACTCTTTTTTTTAAATAGTGACCATCATGTAACTTCTCAATTAGTGTGACTATATGAATTATATCTAGATATTAACATAGCTAGTTAGCTATCAAACTATAATGGTTTAGGCCTATGCTTGGGGTTATCTAGTTAGATATATAGTTAGGTGGCTGGTTAGCTGGCTAGCTAGACGGTTGGAAAAAGCTACGTTAGGTAAGATCAGAAACGAGTTTGACAATCAGCTGCTTATTGTTTTCACTGGCTAGCCGTCAAAACATTGTACGCGGGGAAATGTCATATACTTGTAGCTAGCTAGTTCATTTAATAGCAAACAAATGAGTCAGCAGCAAGCTAAACTAGCTAGCTAGAAAAAAAGCCACGGCAACAATCTGACTAGTCAAAGGCAGAAAAACGATTGATGGTTGTTTTTCAATAAAGCACTTTATCTTGCAGTGTTTCAATGTTATGATCAGCAAGCAACAGTGAACTATGTGCAACGAACGTGTACGCATCTCAACCAGCTATTTTACCGTAAACTCGGTAAAATGACAGCCCTTCACAGATCCATCGTAACGGAAGTATTTTCTGTTAAATCTGCACCCGATATCGATGACATAAATCATTATTAGACTATAATACAGATCAGGGTGTCTCAATATCTTTTCAAATTGAAGACATGTCCTTCGTCATTACGCAGAAGAAAAACAAAACATTTTGAGAAACATGTCTTTTGAATGGCCAGCCTTGAATTCAGAGATTAGAGAATTACATTCCTTTTTTAAAATCAGTATCCACATGGTGGTGCCATTTAATTGTATTTCAATGTTGTGCCATCAGGCCTGAAGACCTGGCCTTGCCTCTGCAGAGAAGCTGTAAGGCAGCTCCTGGATAAGTGCAAACACTGTAGTTATAGTCTTCTTCAGTCTGGACCTTGATTATTTGAATTATGGGTGTTAGTGCTGGGCTGGAACAAAAGCCTGCACACCCAGGACTTGAAGTTAGAGATCCCTGGTATTCTCATGTATTAATTTATTGTAAAAGTTGGACATTTTGCCTGAGAGGAGCAATAAAACAGAAGCCTTGATAGTTGATTCAACTTGAACCCCATCCACCTCACAAATCAGCCCCATGTTTTCCAAAATGTAGTCTGTTATTCCAAGGTTGTATGCTAAGCTACTTTAGGAGGAATCACTGGGGGCCTGTGAAGCTGCCAGTGGTTTTTTATTGACAGAGGAAATCCATATACCTTACATTTCCCATAATGACTTCTGCAAGCATTCGGCCTCTTCCGGTGTTGGTGAGTCATCCTGCTAGTGCGCTACTAAGGGCAGGATGCTGTGGTTTTCAGCTCTGGCCTGGAGGCTAGCCACCACCTCTGCCTGTCTGCTGTGCCGGGACACATACACACACACACAAACACGTACTCAGACGCACGCAAGTATGCACACACACCGGTTGCATCTCAAAGTATTCCCTATTCCCCATGTAGTGCACTACTTCTGACCAGAGTCCCCCCCTGCATTCGGCCATGTTTTCTCTGCCACAGGGCGAGACTCCTCCATGCAACCAAAATATCACCGCTGACGTCGAGTGGTACACAAACAACGGGACAAAACATCCACTGTGTGAGAGGAGAAAACAAACCCCCAAACGTTGAAAATACATTTTCTTTTGGGGGTTTTAGAGGACATTCTCATAAACACTCAGTGGCTAAAGGGAATTCAGGCAGGGTTTGTCAGCTGAGATCATGCAAACACTTTGATTTGGAGCAGGTTAGACTGTGTCCCCGTAAGACCTCTCCATAATTGCCTGGTAGCCTACGTTGAGTCATAATTCAAGCAGATGATGAACTAAAAGGCTGTCGGTGAAGACCAGAACTTTACATGGAGCTGCGCTACTGCCCCCCCCCCTCTCTCTCTCTCACTTTTTTTCTCTCTCTCTCTCTCTCTCTCTCTCTCTCTCTCTCTCTCTCACTTTTTCTCTCTCTCTCACTTTCTCTCTCTCTCTCTCACACTTTTCTCTCTCTCTCTCTCTCTCTCTCTCTCTCTCTCTCTCTCTCTCTCTCTCTCTCTCTCACACACACACACACACACACACACACACACACCCTGGGGCTAATGCCAGACCGAGCCGACTCTGTCCAACTCTGCATTCATTCTGTGTTGACTCTCAATTCTGTCTCATTGAGAAGTGTACCCTGTTTTATGAAATAACTTATTAATGAAGGCTCTTGAATAGCCTACAGTAACACTTTATATATGGAACATAGCGGACTTAAAAATGCTATATTCCGTCTTTGTTTAGCTTGTGGAGATGTGGGGGAGGCTTATAGTTGTTTTTGTGAATTATTATTTACCCATAATTACAGTATGTAAGCCATGGAACTGGAGCCAGATAGGTCACTGAAAATGCACTGTGTTTCTGTAGCTCTGTCAAGGCTAAGGCCCTGACTCCCCGATACGCCTTATAACTGCCAGGATACACACAGGCCATTCCAGATCTGTCACACACATACACACGCACATGCACGGACACATGTACGCACGTACAGACACACACACACACACACATGCCGTTCTGACCTGTCACTAGTAGCTTCTCTCACCGTCTAACTCTCACTCGATCCCTTTTTTCCTTCATTCTTTAGTGGCTGGGTTCCAAACCACAGACAGGCTGTCCAGAAGTGGAGGCTGATGGGAGGAGCTATAGGAGGACGAGCTTATTGTAATGGCTGGAATGGAATCAATGGAACGGTATCAAACATGTCTCCGCTCCATTCATTCCGTCCTCCTATAGCTCCTCCCTCCAGCCTCCTCTGCTGTCCAGAATATAGCTGCAACTCATTAAGTAGACATACAATTAGTATGTATAAACCCAATGATTCAGATGTTGGACAGTAGGACAATGTTTCTTCTATTTTTCTTCTCTTTTTGTTTTTTGCAAGAAACAGGGGTCGGGGGCAATTGACAATGAGATTTTGCAATATATTGCAACTTCTATTTAGTTCAAGCTATGAGTGCAGATTAAGTTGTTTTGGAGAGTGACATGTAGGAGGGTGGGGACATTAATAAATATGAATAGACAAACAGTTAGGGTCATTCCACATCTGGCCCTTCATTCCCCTGAGTGCTTTGTGACAGACAACCGCACACGGATAAAGAACACACTGATAAAGCTAGGAGCACAATATCTATCCATCCCTCTATAAATAGTTTCTATAGCCTTCGGAAAAGCGACGTTTTTCTCGACTGAGTCGGAAATAACTTTCCTTTCATTGATGAAAAGATAGAATGGCATTCAATGGTGAATTTACTTTCAGAATGGCCTCCGGGTCACTGGCTCTGTTCAACAGTGCTCTCCTCCCTCGGTCTCTCCTTGAGCTGTCTTTGTGTGGCTCTATAGTGTAACTGTATACAGCTCTTAGCACCTCAGGAGAGACAGACACCACGTTTATGTGCTGCTCAGAAATAGCACCTTTATCAGTGCATGAAATACCAACCACCTTAACCATTGAGAATGTGTGGGAGGTTAGAGGAGACATTTTGTGTGGTTATGACATTATGTTGTGACAGAAATACATGGACATTGTAATTGATGATATGTGTAGGTGGATTATGTAAACTCCTTTCTGTATATATTTTTTAAGGTAACTGCCGATGAAATGTGAAAATGATTGAAGGACTATCCAATTATTTAAGTTCTATCCAAGTGCCTAGATGTTGGGGACAGTGATACAATAAAACATTTGCACTTGGGTCCATCATGTTCCTTTTTCCTCTCGCAGTTCTCTCGCAGTTGTTGACAGATAGCAAGTGTTTCCTGGTTTAGCATAAACACAGCAGCAGGTGGTGTCACCTCCTCACTCTTTCCCAGCATGCAGTTCTACTATCTGAACACATTCCCAGAGAGTCGAAACTTCACAACTACCTCTCCATTGGTATATCTACATCCATCCGTTCCTCCCCCTTCCTTCCTCCCTCGCGTCTTCTCCCTCTCTTCCATAGATTGCATCATTAGTCTGTCTCCCGGCCTCCTCCGCTTGGGCCTCTATGGTCAAACACACACACCCTCCCCCATTGCGGGGCGTGAGGCTTCCTCCTGCCGTTGGTTTCATTGGCGGCAGCAGGAATTTCATGGTTGGTTAGAGACCAGAATTCTGGAGGCTGGCCAGCTGCTCTACATAGACTCTCTCTCTCTCAAGTAAACTTCCTCCCTATATCTCTCTACATTCTCTCTCTCAACTCAACCTCCTCCATATATCTCTTTACATCTCTCTCTCTCTCTCTCTCTCTCTCTCTCTCTCTCAACTCAACCTCCTCCCTCTATCTCTCTACATCTCTCTTCTTCCTTTTAGACTCCCCCTTTCTTTACCTCTCTATCTCTCAATCCTCCACATCAACCCCATACTTACCCTCTTCATCTCCATTTCTCCCTTTCCTCTCTTCCCTCTCCCGCCTTCCTCCCCCTTTCTGTCTCTTTCTCTCTCTTTGCCTCTAGTTCATCTCTCTTTTGCTTCTTCCCTTACTAGCTCTCTCTCTCCCTTTCCACAGCAGCCAGACTAACCCTCTTTTTTCTCTCATTCTTTTCCTCCCTCTTCCCTCTCTCCTTCCCTGCCCCCAAAGTCAGAAATATCCTGTGGTTTAGGTTTGATCCCTCCGGATACGCCTTCACATAGAACACACACACACACACACACACACACACACACACACACACACACACACAACCACACTCGTAAACTCATAACTCCTGTGCGGCAGCTTCTCACAGAGGGGTGTTGCAGGCCCTGGTTAACCCTTCGTTCACCCATCCTAGAGCTGCACAACGTGGCAGCAGTCCAACTCTTGTATAACCAGCTTGGTGAATTAACAGTGGTTATCTGGTCATCCTTTCATCCGCTCACTGTTTTATTGACAAAAAAGAAAAGACTCCCAAATGTTATTTGGGCAACACACGACAGTACCACTACACTCTGCTTGTTGACACAACAGCTCAGATGGAGTGGTTTTCAAATAAGCAACTGTTCAAACCATTTCATTCCGCCATATTTCTTCCACCTATCCAGAGCAATCAGACTTTTTTGCAATGAAATACAAACAACCTGTGTACAGTGCCTTGCGAAAGTATTCGGCCCCCTTGAACTTTGCGACCTTTTGCCACATTTCAGGCTTCAAACATAAAGATATAAAACTGTATTTTTTTGTGAAGAATCAACAACAAGTGGGACACAATCATGAAGTGGAACGACATTTATTGGATATTTCAAAATTTTAACAAATCAAAAACTGAAAAATTGGGCGTGCAAAATTATTCAGCCCCCTTAAGTTAATACTTTGCAGCGCCACCTTTTGCTGCGATTACAGCTGTAAGTCGCTTGGGGTATGTCTCTATCAGTTTTGCACATCGAGAGACTGAAATTTTTTCCCATTCCTCCTTGCAAAACAGCTCGAGCTCAGTGAGGTTGGATGGAGAGCATTTGTGAACAGCAGTTTTCAGTTCTTTCCACAGATTCTCGATTGGATTCAGGTCTGGACTTTGACTTGGCCATTCTAACACCTGGATATGTTTATTTTTGACCCATTCCATTGTAGATTTTGCTTTATGTTTTGGATCATTGTCTTGTTGGAAGACAAATCTCCATCCCAGTCTCAGGTCTTTTGCAGACTTCTTCCAGAATGGTCCTGTATTTGGCTCCATCCATCTTCCCATCAATTTTAACCATCTTCCCTGTCCCTGCTGAAGAAAAGCAGGCCCAAACCATGATGCTGCCACCAAAATGTTTGACAGTGGGGATGGTGTGTTCAGGGTGATGAGCTATGTTGCTTTTACGCCAAACATAACGTTTTGCATTGATGCCAAAAAGTTCAATTTTGGTTTCATCTGACCAGAGCACCTTCTTCCACATGTTTGGT